>NW_021319238.1:292185-318817 GCF_001605985.2 Dendrobium catenatum | reverse complement strand
TGCTTGGTTCAAACAGTATGTTTATTTATTTCTAACCTGAAGGATTCAAGCACCAATATTAGCTATGATGAATTTCTCCATATTCACTTAGATTTAATATCCATAATTGATGTTATGCTCACTTTATATTTGTAATTGACTTTGAACCCACCTAGCAATATATATATATATATATATATATATATATATATATATATATATAATTGAGAACCATTTTGTTATTACCCTTGTAGTCCCACTACTAAAATCTTGTTTCTGCTAAAATCATGGATCCGCCATTGTCGATGCATCTCTTTGCTCTAGTTTGATGGATGAGTATTTTTGGCATAGCTTGTGCCTTCTGTACCATATGTGGCATATATCACTAAGAAATTATACAGGCCCTATGTATTCTTTTGCTTTTTTTTTCTTTATTTCACTTTTGTTCAAGTATCAATTTGTACATTCATTATCATGCTTTTACGGGTCCGTATGTGTTGAATTTGGCAGGACATTGTTAACAACATATGCGATGATGATGATATCAGGGCTATATCTTTTGTTGGTTCAAATACAGTAAGCAACCCTTCCCCTGTTTGAGAGATGGTTTTAACTTTTAGTTTGTCTAATTAGAATTTTGGTTTCCTTTTGTTATGCTCCTGCATGCCACATGGTACAGGAAATAGTGAATGGTTGTGCCCACACGGTTCTCATGCAATGTGTATATTCCAACTTTTTGCTACCCAGTTTTTGAATAGATTTGTGTTTCAGTTCTCTGGCATGGCCAGATAATCTCACGGGCATTCTGTTTTCCTTTCCATCTGTAAAGGGTGTCCAATTCCGGACAAGGCAGAAAATCTTGGGCCCTAAATATGAATTGATGTGAAAGAGAGGGCTTACTTTTGTTCTGTCATACCGTTTCTTGAATTTGGCATTTTATAATGCCTTAAGATACACACAAGGGAGAGCTAATCCCTAAAAGCTGTATATTGTTCAATCATTTATTTCCGGGTCTTGAGTTTTGGCATTGTAAGTGTACTTATTTTGAGGTGAAAAGTTTGTTATAAAATGCTATTAATGTGATAGGAAACACTTGTAGATCACCTTCAGTCTCTCTATTATCTTCATAATTTCTTCTTCCCAAAGGAGTTGTTTCCCCCCAAGTGTCCTAATCATCCCTTCTACATTCATACCCAAGCCCTTCATCAAATTCTCACATTCTCCTTTTAAATTTAGCACCCCTTGAATCATAACAAACCCCCTCCCCTTTCAAATTGAGCCCCCCTTTGGTCATAATTACCTATTTCCCTTTCCAATTTCGCCCCTCTTCTCTCTAAATCAGCACATCTTCGTTCTTTCCCTACCTTCTTACGCTTCTCCTCATACTCTCTATCTGGCTCCTCCCTAGGAATAGGCTCATGGAGAAGTATTCTCTCTTCTCCCTTTCGAGTCACCACCTCCTGATCTCCACTTTGCCTGATTGGCTTAGGATTTTTCCCATCTCCCTGGTTGTCGGCACTTTCCTTCCCCTCCGACGGTAATATTTTGGTTTGGCCCTCGAGCACTTTCTTCAACATCACTTCCCTGATGGAAAATTTTGAATCGAACTTATCATGGATGGCTAAAATATTCTTTTTTAAATCTGAAACTTGAGTTTGGAGATATGAAATTTCAGATTTCATTTGTCCAATCTCCACTTCGAGGCATTCCTCCAACGCATCCATTTTCTTGGCCGTCCATTGATGCCCGGAATTTTTTAGAAATAAAAATCTGAACTTCGACCTTCAAAAACAGCAACTTTCTTCTGCGAAATCCCGAGAACAACTGCTAAAATTCACCAAAACATCCCACTAAAGGTCCCAAAAACAGCTCTGATACCAATTTGATAGGAAACACTTGTAGATCTCAAGTATTTTCTATCAATCTTTGGAAAGCAGCGATAATTCTCCACAAAAATCCGCACAAAATCACAAAAACAGTAAATAATTTGTTTTATTTGATGAAAGGGAAACGGAAAATAGCCAGATACAATTGATCCTCTATTCGAGAGGAGGATCAATCTCTCTCAAATCTCTAGACGCCGCCAGAGCCTAAAGAAAAAACTAAATTTAGGAGATCTTAAATTTCAGCCAAATTCAAGATGACCTAACCCTAGGAAAACAAAGTATTTAATGCATACAAATCAAAATAAAATCCCTAAACAGTCCCTACATTCAAATTTCCCCCCCAAATCCCTCAAAAATCTCTCCTAAAATGGTTCGTTGACTTCGGCGGCTCACATGGCATCTGTAGGAGGTGGAAAAGTTCCGCCTCCATTTCGTTGAGACCGGCTGGACCGGTCCAATGGACCGGTCTAACATAATGTCAGGGAAATCAATCATATTCTACTTTTGTGTTAAGGATTATGATGTGTATATCAGCGGCTATGCATTATTAAAAGTTTTAACAACTATAATTTAATAGATTTTCTCAGCTGCTATTAGATGATAAATGTGGAATGTAAGACTGCTTCCTATGACTAAATTATTGCAAGTAGATATTGTCAGATGAAACAAGTATTTTGACGGTTTCCTATTCCGGTCAAAATTTTAAATGTGGTGATTATTGCCACACGATGGGTAATAATTTATGTCAGTGGTTTCTCTCTAGGCTGGAATGCACATTTATGCGAGAGCTGCCTCTAAGGGGAAACGAGTTCAGGTAAACCTGTTAATGAGAATTTGTCATATTCTTCGAAAACGCAAAAGTTGTTTTTTCCCCCACTATTTTTAACTGTTAGTAATTATAGTTCTTTCGCACAAGTAATAAAGTTATCTAAAGAAGATTTCCTTTCTCAGTCAAACATGGGTGCAAAGAACCATGCTATTGTCATGCCTGATGCAAGCATCGATGCAACATTAAATTCCTTAATTGCCGCTGGTTTTGGAGCTGCTGGACAAAGGTGCATGGCTCTCAGTACCGTTGTATTTGTTGGAGGATCAAGACCATGGTACTGTAACTAAAATTTTGAATTTATATTTTGATTTTCACCTGATACATTACGACAAATGTAGTTGCTCAAGCTTAATTTAGAAGCATTTCTGATGGGGTTACCTTGTTACTTGGGTCTG
The DNA here is from genome assembly GCF_001605985.2 of Dendrobium catenatum. Classification (NCBI taxonomy): domain Eukaryota; kingdom Viridiplantae; phylum Streptophyta; class Magnoliopsida; order Asparagales; family Orchidaceae; genus Dendrobium; species Dendrobium catenatum. Next base: position 315,728 of record NW_021319238.1, on the reverse strand, counting down.
TTTAGGGAGGATGAACTGATTAAACGTGCCAAAGAATTGAAAGTAAATGCTGGCATTGAGGCTGGGGCCGATCTTGGTCCTGTAATTAGCAGACAGGTGTAGTTTAAGGAATATTTGCTTAAATAGTACTATGTTATAAAAATTTTATGTATTTATTTGTTACCGTGGGCTTGCATGTGGGTTTGCCTGTGTTTATGTATTTCTCAAGTCTCAATTTATGATGGGCATGGAATTCTATCTATGTTGTTTTAGTGAAATTTCTTCGGGGATTTGCATGTTTGATTTCTCTTTAGACGCATGGGATATTTCCATGACTCTTTAATTGCTTCTTATAAACAGGCAAAGGATCGTATTTACAGATTGATCCAAAGTGGAACTGAAAGTGGTGCGAGGGCTGTGCTTGATGGGAGAAACATTGTGGTAAGCCTCGTCTCCAAGTAGATGTTCGTAGTTTTAGCTTAAAATAATTATTAAATCAAGTATTGCATCAAAGTATTTCTCTTTTTATTCGAAGTATTGCATCTACTCTCTATTTTTTTTTTTTTTTAATTCTCTTCAGATTTTTACTTGTAAAATTGCATTGGGAAATTAGGATGGTGGTCATTTTTTAACTTCTCACAGCACATAATCATGGGGACATATGATTTTATCTGCCTCCTTTTAGTGAAAAGTGGAGAAATATGATTGTTTGTTTTCTTGCAAAATATGTCCGTTATTTATTTTCATAAATATGTCCGAAAACTCACTCCTAATGAAAATACCCCAATAATAGATAACTACAAACTGCTTTTTGAAGTCACAGTATATGAAATAGGTTCAAAGGTGGTTCAATTATTAATCAATCATGATTAGAAGATGGATGGATCGTAGTTCGATTATGGTTCGATCTTAGTACAAAGATGGCTTGAACATTATTAAATTGTGAATTGAAGATGATTTGAAGGAGGTTTTATCATGTTATGAAGAACACTCGATCATTATTTGTTTAGTATTTGATCATTGTTTGATCATTATTTGTTCTTAATTTGATTATTGATTATATCCCATGCTGATAAAATAAAGAGTTTAATCACAACAGTTATACTACAACATAATACATTTTATAAATTTCGTAAACTGATTATATAAAAAGGATTCATGTAGCCAATCCTATGTAGTAAGATAAAAGCTTGATGTTATTGTTGTTGTTTTTGTTGTTGATTATTTGAAATGAAACATAGCATCTATATCACAGAGTAATGAAAACAAATATAATAGATTATGAGAAATCAATATAGCACATATCACAAAATTCCATAAACACTAAAAGCATTTTATAATAATGGCAAAAAGGCTTATTTGGTCACTACTCTTCTCCTTAATAATGGCATAAAGTTGCTTCATCTCTTAGTGAAATGGAGTGAACAAGCTTGTGGTTGACTATCCTTCTGTTGGCTTCCTTGCTCTCTCCTCAAAAAATAGAAGTGTTGACTTTCTTCTTTATAACTTTTAGGGTGATGGGTTGAGTGGGAGTATGTACAATAGACTTATAAAGGCCTTTCTAAATAACTCTATACACTATCTGAGGATGGATAACTATCTGCAAAAAATAAAAAGTGTTTGTGAGCGAGAAATGTGCATCCTTAATCATAACAATAACATCATCAAGCCTTTATCCCATTATGCAGGGCCGGCTACATGAATCATTTTTCTCCATTGTGTTATATTAAGAGTCAAATTCTTATTTAAATCTAATAAAGATGTCATTTTTAATATTTTCTAATCAAGTTTTTTTAGGTCTACCGCTACCTTTCTTAACATAAGTTAAATCTAATACATCTACTTTCCTAACCGGATCATCGGAAGGCCGGCATTTTATGTGATCAAACTATCTAAGGTGACTCTCTCTAATCTTATCTTCCACTAGAGCTACTCCAACTTTTCACATATATGCTCATTTTTTATCTTGTTTCTAAGAGTAAAGTCACTCATCCATCTGAGTGTTGACTAATTTAAACAACAACAACATCAAGCCTTTATCCCACTACGTGGGGTCGGCTACATGAATCCTATTTCTCCATTGTGTCCGGTTAAGTGTCAAATTCTCAATTAAATCTAATAAATAAATGTCATTTCTAATATATTCTAACCAAGTTTTTTTTAGGTCTACTTCTACCTTTCTTAACATAGGTTAAATTTAATACATTTATTTTCATAATTGGGTTATCAGAAGGCCGCCGTTTTATGTGACCAAATCATCTAAGGCGACTCTCTCTAATCTTATGTGCCATTAGAGCTATTCCACGTAGTGTTGACTAATTAAAAAAAAAAAAGAAGAAGAGGGAAATTGGAAATGAATGAATGCTGCTTCAGAAAGTATGTTTCAATTGAACGGAAGTGTTGTTTCAAAAACGGAAATTCCATTCGATAAATACGTGAAATTGTTCTATAAATATACAAGAAAATAGAGGAACGGGGCTCATGCTCATTTCAGCTTCGAAATTCTGTACCTCTTGCACGCCTCCAATGTATGAAGCTACCCAATTCAAGCATGTACAGGCGCGAGTGTGGCCTCCACCTTCTTCCTCACTGCCGACCGAACACCAGTCCACTTAGCCTTCTGCATCCGACACCCCCGCGAGATCCCGACGCCTGCTTCATCCTCACTCACGAATACTCGGCCCTTGATGTGACCAGGTCCGTTCGAACCCAAATGAATACCTGAAAGCCCTTCCCCTTGTGCGACTCTTGTCCGCCTTTTTTCACCCTCACGCACAAATATTGAATAGCCCCTTTACATGTTTCTTTATACTCAATGGTGAACACAATTTGCCTGAACAAGATCTATTCGTGCAAATTTATTTAGATATGGCTTCCACGTGCAATAACACACTTCATTCATTGCTAATTCATTTATTTGTGCGAAAATACTTCTCCTTAAGTCAGATTCTAAATTCTCGATTCGAGTAGTTAAAGCAGCTTTCATTCATTTAAATTATATCTATATGAAAATAATGAAGCCATTGCGACGTTAAGATCCAGCTGGAGAAATTCCAGATCGGGACCTCACACCATTGGCCTTAATCCGACCAAGATGATTTCAAATTCACGACATCGCATCGTCGACCTTAGGTCTAGCTAGGATGGTTTTAAAGCGAAGACCTCACGCTATCGACCTTAGGTCCGATCGGGAAGAAATTATCGGCAAGTGCCGCCCCAACCTCCCCTCGAGGGGAGGGTATGCTAGGAGGCTGCCGAAATCTCTCAGGAGACTAAAAAAATTCTCTATTGGAAGAATTGGAGTATGGGTGTAAAACATTGACCCGACCCAGACTTGACCTGAAAATTCTCTGTTCGGGTTGACTCGTTTAACACATGGGTCATGTTCGGGTATAAAAAATTGACCTATTTAAAAATTGGGTCTGATTCGGGTCAACCCGTCAACTCGAAATTAATCCGATTTTGATTTGGTAAACTTATGTTTTGTATTTATTCTCTTATTTTCATTTGATTTTTACTTAATGTTTTATTTTTATCCTAACAACTGCAATATGATTCAAATTTATATCTATTTTAGAATTTTGTTCCGTTTATAAAATCACACCATTATATATCAAATGTGCTTTGTTTGTGCTTACCATTATTTAAACATTCTTATTTTCTTCTTCAGGTGCCTGGTTATGAAGCAGGCAACTTTGTGGGACCTACAATCTTAACTGATGTCACATCTGACATGGAATGTTATAAGGTATTCAAGCATTTAACCCTAGGTATTTTTCATCATATGGATCGAGGTTTGGTGGGTCATCTTACATTTATCATAGCTATCCTCTTTATTGTCACAACCATCACCACAATCATTGACTTATTTCTATTTTTCTCCTCCGAGAATTATTACGTGCAGAGTCCGGATGTAGAGTTGTGTTCGGACTCCAATGAAATGTTCACACGTGATCAAGTTTACTGAGTATTTGCTAAGTATTGACTACGTATTTGCTGCGTATTTTTGAATATTTACTGCGTACTTAATGCTCAGTAAATATACGATAAATACTAAGCAAAAATATTCAATAAATATTTAGCAAATACTCAATAAATGCTCAGTAAATACGTAGAGTCGGGATGCAAACTCTACGTCTAGACTCCGCCCGTAATAATTTCTCACAAAAGAACTAATTGTCTGATGCACCTTTAATTGCGAATTTTTCACCATTCAATGACGCGTCTACGTAATTTTGCACACATTTTAATGTCATCCTCTGTTAAATCCTACAGGAGGAGATTTTCGGTCCAGTTCTCCTCTGCATGCAGGTACGCACCTAAGCTGCTTTACATATAGGCCTCGTATTTTTGCTATTTGTGGATAACCGCCATTTTTTAATCTCTTAAAGAAATTGGTAGTAAATGCCACCGTCTTAGAACTTGCCACGGACAAGTTGAAAAGCTCTCTTTAGTTAGGTGGAGCACATTCTCCCTCTAAGTTCTCAGTTTCTATAATTAAAACACTTTGGAGTTACCCCATTTTCCTAATCATTGGGTCTCCATGTTTTTATGAAGTTTAACAGTGAAATAGTGCGAATATTTACTGTTTATTTTTGTATAATCTGATTAGGTACTGTAGGGGCAAGCTTTCTTTGGGGAATTCATTAATGTTTGGTTATTTTTAATTGTCTATATTATTTGAAATAAAGGTGCCCAGTGCTTCCTGGTACTGGTCTTTATGAACAGGGTTAGCTTTTACTATTATTATTATTATTGTGAATGTTTTCCCTCTCGCTTGTATGACTCTTACTGCATATAACATTGACAGGCCGAAAGTCTTGAAGAGGCTATCACCATTGTCAACAATAACAAGTAATCTCTCTCTCCTTTCAAGATGGAGTTCAGATATCCATATTTTTATCACTTTAACAGGTCCAAATCACTATTTTCTTTGGACAAGGTATGGTAACGGAGCATCCATCTTCACCTCATCAGGTATAGCTGCAAGGAAGTTTCAGAATGATATAGAAGCTGGCCAGGTATGTTTAAGTTATCAATTATAAACAGCTATTACTAAACAGTAAGTGATATTTGTCGCCAGAATCGTCGGAATTTTGAATGCATGATATTTGTAGCATCTTAGCCAAATCCTGGAGAAATTATTACGTGCGGAGTCTGGATATGTTCGGACACCAATAAAAAACATGACATGTATTTTTATACATAGTGTGTACAATTGTACACACACTATGTACAAATTATAAAATTATGTACATAGTGTGTACAAAATTATATACATAATATACACACTGTACACAATTGTACATAATGTGTATAAATTTGTACACACTGTATACAATGACACGTGTCACATTTTTCCGGACGTAACTCTACGTCCGGACTCCGCACGTATTCTTGAAATAATTCACTATTCAAAAATAATTTGTATGTTTAAGCTAAGAATTGTACATGTATATTTATCAGTTGTGTTTCTGGAGATGTTTATCTGACTTTTTTTTTTTCTTCTCTTATTTTTATTCTTATTTTATGACTAGGTTGGCATTAATGTGCCTATTCCAGTTCCTCTCCCATTCTTCTCATTCACTGGTTCAAAGGCTTCTTTTGCGGGTGATCTTAACTTTTATGGTGAGCCCAAATTTATTATTGTTTTTTCTGCACAATCTTTCCAAGGAAAAATGTTGGTTTAGATATTCTGACTAAATTATTTGTTAGGATAGTTTTCAGATTTGTTAAATTTTTTTAAAGATGAATGCAATATAAATTTTAATTGATTACTATGCATTATATTGATAATATGTTGACCAAATTTTTTTCCTCCATGCATTTCTGCAATTCCTTAAGGAAAAAATTGTGTCAGAATGTTTTGATCAAAATTTGATCAAGATATATTGTAAAAGGGAAAAGGATTAAAATGGTCTCTTGACTTTTATAAAGGATCAAAATGGTCCCCAATTATATTAAAGGATTATTTTGGCCCCTCAAATCTTTAATAGAAGAAATCAAAATAGTCTTATGGCAGGAATATTTTGGATTTTATTTAAGGAATCGATGGACCAAACTGATCTATTAATATAGTTAGATATTATTTTGGCTTTTCATAAAGAGTCAAAGCGATCATTTTGATCTTTTTTTTTTTTCTATTTTAAAATTCTTAGATTTATTTTTTTATGAAAACAATCTAAAAAATTTATTAATTATTCATGTTTTATATTCAGACCAAATTTTTATCTTAATATACTCCCAACTTTTTTCCATTTCCTTCAACCTTTTCTAACCCAAAGGAGTTCTTCTATTGAATAACAGGCAAAGCTGGAGTACAATTCTACACTCAAATAAAAACTGTAACTCAGCAATGGAAAGATTTGCCAGTTCAGGGCGTTTCCCTGGCAATGCCAACATCTCAGAAAACATAGATTCTAGTATCAAAATCTTCTCGTCTTCATGGTTGAATGGTATTAAAAACTTTCTTATATGTTTATGATCCTGCTTGCCAAAATTTGCTCAAATATTCAGATTTATTGTTGAAATGTAGGCTTCGTTTGGGATGGCTTTCTTAATGCTTTTAAAGTAGCTTTCTAGTACAAAAATTTCTAGTTCAATATAATTTTTGTGCTACAAGTAGTTCTTACGTTCCTTTGGGGGGAGTAATTATTCCGTCAGGTTACCGAATGCATCCGAAAACCAATAACAAAACGTCACGTCACTAAAGTGCTCGGTACACTCGGTATGCTCGGTATTTTCATCGGATGTAATAATTTTTCCTTTGGGGGAGCCATCAATTCAACTCTAACTAAGGTTATTACGAACTCGGTGTAAACTACCACTTCAGTAACAAGTACCTCCATTGGGCTCCAAAGCGGAACTCATGTCACTGTTCTCAATATTACGAGAGATTATTACATGCGGTGTCCGGACCGTCCAGAGGCCAATTTGGACGTGCCACGTCACCCGGATGCATCGGGCCCCGGGTGATGTAGTGCATCCGAATTCGTCTCTAAACGAATCCGGACACCGCACGTAATAATTTTCCCAATTCCAATAATCTTATGTTTATTTTTACTACACTCGACTCAACCTTTACCTTCTTCACTAGGGGGAGGGGCGCCGACAATAGTCCCAATAAACTATTGGACTGATTAGGGGAGAACTTTGATGTCCTTCACCTTATTCACCAAAGTGTAAAGATGTTGCTCATCCCTCTCGCCCTTAAAAAGATGAATTGATGCCCTCCTCACTAATTCTTTGCTTGGCATAGCTAACTCAACAGTGTGCATTTTCTCTTACTCGCAAAATGAAATGTTAAACAAAATATTGAAAGGTGCAAGAGCATCAAGCTTTAGATTGCTCTTTACATAAGAAAAATGTGAGTGGCATCGCATCACTATGATCACAATTAATCAACATGACACCCGAGGTTAGGGGTGTAAATAAGTCGAGTCGAGTTCAAGTCAGGAGGTGTTTGAGCTTGACTTGCGAGTTAAATATCAAACTCTACTCGCGACATTGTAACGAGCTTATTGAGCTCTCAATTTTGCGCCTAGCTGCGTTGGTTTTCCGCCCGCCTTTTTTTTTTTTTTTTGACGCCAGTTTTTCAACAGTGGAGAGCTCGGCGGAGAAAAGAAGCCTGTTGCTTTGGGAGGACAGAAGCACTATATAATTTTTAGGCTCAATAATTAATGCTACTGCTGCTGCATAAATTTATTAAAGCTGCAATAACTTATTATTTTAGTAATAATTAAAGCTACAGCATGCATTTGTTAGCATTGAAATTTGAGAAATTTTCTATTAACCATGTGGGTGTTGGATTTGAACTTAATTTTTTTAAAATTTTTAAGTATAGTAAAAATATTTATAATTTTAAAAAAAATTCAAACAGTAATTCGGGCACGCTCACGAGCTGAGCCTCAACAGCCTTAAACTCGACTCGTGAGCTCTGTAAGCTCAGCTCGCGAGCTCATAAATGAATTGAGCTCGAGTTGTCACGGTCCGATACAAGAAGCGTGAGTAAACGAGGCAGGGATGGATATCGGATGAAAATTAAAAACATAAATCAGATATCATCACATAAATATTAACATATCTAATATCCAAAACAATTATAAAGAATCACTAAAATTTTCACAAATTAAAAAAATAATAATTATATCATAAGACATTTATACATGTGGATCATAACCAGACATGTGAGATCCATGGCAAAAAGAAACATCAAAAGTACATTCAACAAAAGAGCATGTCTCTTGTGGTAACCCTACGCTAGTAGGTATATTGCTGCCTATCTGCCATCCTTAAACAGTGGTTCTCCTAAAAATATCTCAAAGTTAGGGAGTAAGCTAACACTCAGCTGGTAACAACTCTACCAAACTCAATTACAATATAATAAAGATCAATATTCATGTTGTAATATGAGACTGAGCAACATGTAACTATATAATGTCATGCAAAGATAGTCGAGCACCTATCTCTTTATGAATTCATATGATCATTTTATATTTCATAAGTGTAATACTTCTTTCATTTTATGTATTTCAATGTCTTTATTTTTTGTATATATATATCTTATTTGTATCATATACACATGTACTGGAGTATCAAAATTGTACTGATCATGTACACATACATATTCATCATATCATTTTCCTTTATTATATTACCCTGAAGAGTCATATTCATATTGCCCTGAAGGGCTATATTGTGTCAATGCATCATATTGATACTCCGCCTTAACATGTACAAATTCATATGTAATAATTATTATAGGATAGGTGACTAACATATATAACAATCTTTTGTTTCTATATATCACATTCTTATGCAAGGCTACATGAAGATTCTATTCAAATAAAAATGTGGAACTAGCATAAATATGCATTTAACGTTAAAAGAACTGGCATAAAAGAACTAAATAAAAATTCATATTATTATTTAAACAAGACAATGCATTTAATAATAATTACTTTTCAACTTTCTATTCTAATGCTAAAACGTATCGCAATGCATTTAATTTTAAGGAGCAAAAAAGAACATTGAATTTGGAGAATTAAATGTACCTATCTTAAACAGGTAAAAATTCTCAAAATGTATGAATTCGTTGTCTATCATCGCGACGATCTCTCCTTATCAAAAGTTTAATTATCATAAAATAATTTTAAGATTTTGTTTTCCCTAAAAACCCTAATTTTGGAAATACAAATTTCATTATTTTCAGTATATTTCATGTTAAAAGCTCCCCATTATCTAATTAATATTTAGGGTATATCTATTTTCGGAATATTTTAAATAAAAATTTAAGAAAATAAAAAACTTGTGAAAAATCTTAATTTCTTTCATAAAAAATATTCCTAACACTATTTGGAACAATATTTGTTAAAGAATTTTCATAGAAATAAAAAATCAGAAAAATCCTAATTTTTTAAACTTAACAAAATTTTGGGAAAACTATATTTTCATGGTTAAAATCCATCATTAGACTTTCCCTAACTTTTTTTTTTTTTTGAAAAATATTAAGTTTTGGAGAAACCCTAAAATTTTTTCCTCCAAATATCTATGGGGAAATGAAGATTTCTAGGTATAGGAACATACATTATTGCTTATTCGGCCTTCCCCTACGATTTCCCTCCAAGACCACTGTCGGACGCCGCACTCCATCGCCCAAGTTGCAGCCCTTTCACTCTCTCGATCGCTCACTCCCTCTATTCAGCCGAACAAATGAGATGGGACATAATATTTTGGTCCCTTAGGAGTTTATTTGGCTGGTGAGGAAAATTGACACATGTGCCCCCATTAATCATTTATGCTTTATGAAACTTCAGTGATTTTTATCTCCTAAATCATGCATAATTTATTATAAATTTTTATATCAATTTGATCAAAATTAAATATACAATTTTATAAGATTTATTTTATCAAAATCCGACAACTTTGAAAATTCTCCTAATTTTGTCACGGAGCATCAAAATGTGTGTGATGCTTACGATCGATATTTTCAGGTTTTATAATTCTCGCCTCAAAATAAAAATTTAATCCTCAAAATTAAAACAAGATGGACAAAGTATATCTTAAACAAAGAGAAGAGGATAGCATTTCTTCTTTTCTAATTATTTCTCCCTTGTAATTTCCTTCTCATACCCATGCTTCCATAGGACCTTGATAAACTGTATGTCTCTGCTTCTGAGTTGCTTCACACTAAATTCAAAAATATGGTCATGTTCTTCAACATAAGTAAGTTCTAGTTGTATCTCCACAGGTTCCATTATGATTTTAGAATGAACATATAATATAAATTTCCTTTGGGAAGAAATAAGAAACACATTGTGTTGAGCATACATATTAGCTGGCAAAGCCAATTTGTAAGCCATGTTCCCAATCCTTTCCACAATCTCAAAAACACTAATGTAATGGGGACTAAGTTTGCCAGCCTTGCCAAAACGTAATACACCATTCATAGGCCTAATCTTAATAAAAATAAAATCTCCTACATTGAATTCCATGGAGCAAAGTTTAGCATCATATTATTTCTTCTACCTATATAGTACTACTCGCAACCTATTTATGATAATTATGATCTTATTGCTAGCAACATCAACCAAATTGGAGCTAATCATTTTCCTTTCGTCTGCTTCAACCCAATATAAGGGTTATCTACATTTCCTTCCATAGAGTGCTTCATATGGATCCATTCCTATGTTGTCTTAAAAGTTGTTATTATAAGCAAACTCTATCAAAGGAATATGGGATTCCTAGCCTCCACTAAAATTAAGGACATATATCTAAGCAAATCTTTAAAAATTTGTATAGTCCACTTAGATTGTCCATCAGTCTGAGGATGGAATGTTATACTAAAAGTTAATCTGGTGCTCATAGCCTCTTGAACTTTTCTCTAAAGTCTAGAGCTAAATCTACAATCACGATCATATATTATGAACTTCAGTACACCATGCAGGCGAACAATCTCTACAACATATAATATTATTAACTTCCCAATTGAGTCAGTCTCTCGAATAGGTAAGACGTGAGTAAACTTTGTAAGTCTATCAATGATAACCCAAATAGTTCATGACCCTATCGAGATCTTGATAAGCTTGTCACAAAATCTATAGTAATATCATCCACTCTACTCTAGGATCGGCAATGGTTGAAGTAATCCACATGGCTTTTGATGCTCAGTCTTGACTTATTGATAAGTAGCACACTTCGCAACATAATCAACTATTCTCCTCTTCAACCTAGGCCACCAAATAAGACCTTCAGGTCTTGATACATCTTGCTCTGGATGAATGGTATAGCCAGAGTGATGAGCTTCATAGAGAACATTCCTCCTCAAGTCATTCATATTTGACACAAAAACTCTATCTTTGTACCATAGAAGATCATCATCATCAATATCCTCTTCATGGCCTACTCTCACCAAATTAAAAATCTTTATAAAATCAGGATCCCTTAGCAAGGCTTCAGCTATCTTACTCTTTAGATCAGATTGCACTATAATTTGACCCAAACATCTCACATTCTTAGTCGTAGGAAGTATTACAGATAACTCCAAGCATTCCATCTCCTCAATCAGCTTCTCTTGTTGGGTTAATAAGCAATTCATCTTCATAGGCATTTTCTTGCTTAAGGCATCAACAACAGTATTTGTCCTCCCTGGATGATACTGAATATCCAAATCATAATCATTAAGTAATTCTATCAATCGCCTATGCCTTAAATTTAACTCCTTCTACGTGAAGATATAATTCAAGCTTTGGTGACCAGTAAATACTTCACAACGCACCCCATATAGGTAGTGCCTTCAAATCTTCAAAGAAAAAACTACTGTAGTAAGCTCCAAATAATGAGTTAAGTAGTTATTCTCATAATTTTTCAATTGCCTAGAGGCATAGGCAACTACTTTCCCATGATTCATCAAGACACATCCTAATCCCCTTAGTGATCCGACACTTAAAATTTGAAAACCTTCAATTCCTGAAGGAATAATAAGATTGGCACAGTCATCAAGCAAGTCTTCAACTCTTGAAATACTTTTTCATATTAACTTTTCCACTCAAATCTCATCACATCACCACCTTTTAAGTCAGTCTACTTAATGGTGTACCAATCTTAGAGAACCCTTCAACAAATCTTCTATAATAGCCTACTAACCCAAGAAAACTTCATATCTCAGTAACGGTCGTAGGTCTATGCTACTTAGCTATAGCCTGCACCTTATGCTGATCAACAATAATGCATTTACCACTAATCACATGACCTAAAAATACTATGCTCTTCAATCAAAATTCACACTTGATGAACTTGACATATAATTCATTTCCCCTTAATATCTATAATATAATCTGTAGATGATTGGAATGATGTTTTTCATCACAATAATATATTAAAATATTATCAATGAAAATGATGACAAAACTGTTGAGCACTGCTTAAAGACCTAGTTCATCAGATCCATAAAAAGAGCTTGAACATTTATTAGTTCAAAATGTAACATTATGAATTCGTAGTGTACATACCTTGACTAAAAGCTATCTTAGGGGTATCCTCCTCTCTAATTCTTAATTGATAGTAGATGAACCTTAAGTCAATCTTGGAAAAGATTGTGGCTCCTATAAGTTGATTAAATAAGTCATCTATTCTTGACAAAGGATATTTATTCTTGATGGTAAGCTTATTCAACTCTCTATAATCAATGTAGAGCCACATATTACCATCATTTTTCTTAACAAAAAGAATGGGCGCTCCCCATAGTGAGGTACTTGGGCGAATAAACTCCTTCTCTAATAACTCTTGCAATTAGCCCTTAAGCTCTTGTAGTTCCTTAACTGTCATGCGATATGGTTCTTTCGAAATAGGTTCAGCACCAGACAAAAGATCAATAGAGAAGTCAATTTCTTTAATAGGAGGCATTCCAGGCAAAATATAAGGAAACACATCTGATAACTCCCTTACTATGGCAAGCTCATTCAACTCCGGCACTTACTTCGAAGTATCCCTTATATGAGTTAAAAAGCTCAGGTAACCCTTCAATATCAAGCTATATGCCTTCAAGAATTAGATTATCATAGATGATACATCTCGATCACCCTGAAATGCATGCTTCTCCCCTAGGAATCTTGATTTTTACTACTTTCTTATTGCAATATATTGAGATGAAATGGCTAGACATCCAATGCATTCCTATGATCACATCAAATTCCAAAAGTGTCAATACGATCAAATCAACATCAAACTTCCTTTTGTAAATAGAAAGTATTGTTAAACACATATTTATGGTAATTACATTGGACTCATCAGGCAACATAACTAACAGTGCAATGGGCATACTATTGACACTAAATGCATGCTTCTTGATAATCCATGATTAATAAATAAATGTGATACTCCAGTATCAAAAAGAACTCTAGTAGGTAGACTTTAAACATATATGATACATGTGATCACATCAAGAGATTATTTAGCCTCTTGTTATGCAATGGCATAAACATGAGGTTAAACAATTGGTCATGTAGTAGGCTGACTAGGTACTAATATAGAAGACTTCTATGCTCTAGGCCTACCAATAGTTAGTTGTCTACCAGTGTTATGCTAAGGTGGACGAGCACTGGACTTCACCTCCCTTGGACCTCTCGGGTAGTTTCTAGCAATTTGTCTTGGCTGGTTGCGCCAAAAGCAAACATTAGAGCTAAAAAGACACTCGCCTCTATTTATCATGCTACACTTCTCACAAGCTCTAACACAGGACGAACTCCCGCTCCTATATGTCTTATCCTTCTTCAGACTAAAGCCTCTTAAATGTGTTTGGAAGCTCTTGGACTTCTTAAAACTTCTCTTTTTTTTATGAAAGTCTCTATACTTCTACATGGTCTAATGCTCAATCTCTATCCTTTTTGCCCTCTCAATCATAACGGAGTAATCACCAAGACTCAATGGAATTAACAGTTGAGGAATCATATCTTGGAGCCCTGATAAAAATTTGGGGCACTTCTCTTCAACACTAGGGATGAGTTTAGCTACATAACGTAATAATAGGTGAACTTAGCTTCATCTTGTGCAAAAAATAGTGTGGCTTGATCTAACTATAAATCAATATGCATAATTATAATTAAATATGTTTTGAAATAAAAAGGAAATATTTTTATAATAAACATGAATACTTACAATATATTCATTTGAAGCACCACTAATATGTCTATTTTTAACCCGTCAAATACATGCGTGCATCTTCCTTGTTGCTTTCTCAATAGTATGAATATGAGACTAAACAGATCTTTTTGAACAAATTTCTTAACTTTAACTTTTGGAATTATTGTACGCTTATTTTATACATGACCAAAAGTTATCTGATGATTAATATATACTTGTGATTGGGTATTGAGAAATTTCCATGTAAATTATGTATAAGAGCTTATATTGCTCTTGAGAATATGCAGTTGATCGGATAGACATATTTTTTTGAGGCTTAATGAATTTAGAATACCAATTACATGACATGATCCTCACCCCTATTTATATAATAATTTTATTGGTATTCTTGACATCCTTCTTACTTTGTAATTTAATATCACTCCGGATATAACCACTCACTAGAATTTGTCATTTATATTATCACACTTCTCAAGCAGTATTGACTAGATGTGATCACTCATTGTAATTTGTCCTTTGGGATTCTAACACATCTCAAGCATCATTGATCGAGTGTGACTAATCATTACAATTTGTCCTATAAGATTCTCACACGTCTGAAGAATCATTAATTAGATGTGACTACTCACTGTAATTTGTCCTTTGTGATTCTCACATATCTCAAGCAGCATTAATTGGATGTGACTAGTCATTACAATTTGTTCCATATAATTCTCACACTTCTCAAGTAATATTGACCAGATGTGATCAGTCACTAAAATTTATACTTTTGATTCTCACACTTCTCAAGAAGCAATAACGAGATGTGACCACTCACTACAATTTATCCTTTGGGATTCTCACACATCTCAAGCAGTATTGACCGAATGTGACTGGTCATTGCACTTCTCCTATAAATAATAGATTTCTAAGTGATATTAACATCAAAATATCAATATGCATAGTAGTTTTTCATCTTCTTCTTCCATAGATTAAGAATACATACTCCAACGGATAAATAATCTATAAGAAGAGGAAACGATGTTTCACCATGCTATAACAAATAACAATATGATGATTCAACGCCAGCTTACTTGACCTATTAACCACATCACTGTAGGAGGCTCAATTATAGGGCTTATTTTTACCAACCGTGACCGGATGGCTGCAGATCGTCGACTCTATTAAGATTACTTCTCAAGTAATCCAATATACAATGATACAATGTTCTGACAAAAATATCGAGTGTCTCAAAAATTGTTTCTGCGCATAATTGATGCAGTAAATACACATGATAGCTGCTTCCACCCATGAATGGATCACACCAGTAGGCTTACATTGGTTTATCACCCCTCCCGAAAGTAACTTGAGTCCTTTAGATGTTAGCATATGGATTACTCGCAGATGCCACAGACGAGTACATTAAAATAGGTGAATCAATAACAATCGAAAGTGTGAAGATATTTTGTAGAGTAGTAGTCCAAATATTTTCAGAGCAATAATTAAGATTACCAACAATCAATGATGTGGCTAGACTTCTTCATATTAATGAACAACATAGTTTTCCATAAATATTGGGCAAATTAGATTTTATGCACTTGAAGTGAAAAAATTATCCCACCGGTTAGGCTGGGCAATAAGCGGGATGTACTGAATCCCCTACAATTATTCTGGAAGTTGTGGCTGACTATGATCTTTGGATAAGACATGGTTACTTCGATTTGTCAGGCACTAATAATGATATAATCATATTGGAGTCTTCCCACATATTCTCCAATCTCAAGGTATAGCTCTTCCCTATCGTTACATCATTCAAGGAGAAGAATATAACATGGGTTATTATTTGACTAATAGTATATATATCTGAAATGGTCTACCATTGTGCAAATTATTCAAGAACCACGTACTCCATAGAAATAATATTTTGCAATAAAATATGAAACATGTAAAAAGATGTAGAACATACTTTTTGAGCTCTCTAATTATGTTTCACAATTATGACAGGACCTATATGTTTTTGGGGCAAAGATGTGTTTCATGATATAATAACTACATGGATAATTTTGCATAACATGATAATCGAAGATGAACGCAATCTCACTGGACCAATTTAAGTTGTGAGAGAAGCGCCACCCCCGAAGGTTGAAAAGGTAGTGGATGAAAATACTCGATTTATCGCTCGCCATTGTTATATTTTTGATGTATTAATATATTTTGGAGTGAAAAATGAGTTTATCAGTTGGGATGGCCTAAGGCAAATACCATATGGCAGAACTGATAGGCCAACAGTACCTGATTCCAATTTATAAACGCATTTCCCTTCTCGCTCAAACCAGTGCTCAATCGATACCAAACGAATCCTTCTCCCCATTCTCCATTTCTCCTCCTCTTCGAAGAGGAGGAGCAAAATGAAGGACAAGAGGAGATTCGCCGTGCTTCTATGCGCCGAGGATACAGAGTATGTGAAGAAGGTATACGGAGGTTACTTGGAGGTTTTCATGGCTCTTCTGGAGGAAGAAGGAGAGGTTTGGGACGTTTATAGGGTCGCGAAAGGCGAGCTTCCGGCCGACGATGCCGTCGAGATCTACGATGGGTTCGTCGTCACAGGGAGTCGCAGTGATGCCCATGGCGATGATGCTTGGATCCAGGATCTGGTTGCTCTTTTGAGGCGTCTTCATCAACGAAGGAGAAAGGTCCTCGGGATTTGTTTTGGACATCAGGTTAGACACTTTTTCCTTTCATTGCTTTACTGTCCTAAATGTTGAATGGCGTTTCTCGGATTCTGATTGTGATCTTTTACATTGTTAGAGAAGGGTTTCGAATTTGGGATTTAGCTTGTTAGGGGTTGCGGCTGTGTTGAAATCAGAGATGAGATAGTTTGGGGATGGGCTGTAGGTCGATTTGAGATTGGCCCTTTGAAGCTTCGAATTGGTTTAATTTACTTATTTTACAGAAATTTAAGGAGAATTTGAATTTATATACCTTTCAATCGTTATAATTGGAGAAATATAGCAGATCTATGTTTTCTCAGTAAAAATTGCTCAAAAGTTAGCTTAAAATTAAAAAAATTAATAATCACATAATTAATATGTAATGTTTTCAATGATCTAATTGTCATAAATCTTGAAAAGGATTTACTAAATCTGAATTTATAGGATTTATTTAACAAACAGCCCCTTGGTTTTTTGGGTATTGATTGTCTTTGAGAGGAAGGTCTACAATTTCTAGAAAAAAAAAATCTGACAATATATCTGATCAAAATATAATTACAATAAATATCAATTTTATTTTATTTGCTTATAAAAGAATATTATGTATGAATAATCAGTAAAAAATTTTATTAAAATTACATAAAAATATATTTAAAAATTTTTAGATACATCCTAATTAAATTTGAGTAAAAATATCCTTACACAATCTTAGAGCATCTTCAACAAAAAGAAATCTATTTTCATTCTAAATTATAATAACAGTCCTATCCAATAGGAATTCATTTCTAATCAAATTTTATTTCTAACAAAAAAATTATATTAATTCTCATATCTATTTTTATATTTATTTTCTAACACGAAAAAATGGGTTTGTGGGTGATTCGAATCCAAATAGCCTAAATCAATAAATTAAAAATATAATAAAAAAATTATTTAGTGAAATTTTTTGTTAACCTAACCAAATTTATATATCAAATTTTATCTTAAAAATAGGTTATTCAGTCTAAAATCTATGACGAGTGGATGACATCAGGAGTGGCTCAAACTATCTTCCGATTTACATATCAGTTGCTGATATAATTTTTTAAATTTCTTTTTATTATTAAGATGCTATAAAATAAAATAAAATAAAAATTTATCCAACATTACTTTTAATTTCTTCTAAAATAAGTCTCAAAATATAGGTATGTTATAATTTACCAAAAAATAAATAAATTTACTATGATAATATGTTAAATTCTTAAGTGCAAAAGATGCTGCATATGCTCACATTAGGGGTGCAAACGAGTCAAGCCGCCTCATGAGCTGGCTCTAGCAGAATTTCGAGCTCGTTCGATTATTGTGCTAGAGTTTGATACAGATGCTGCTCGGCTCGAATACTGGTCAAGCGCCTCGAAAGTCAGAAGGCAAACTGGCGAAGCGGCAAAGCGCATGCAAATCGCTGAAGGCGAAGCGGTGAAGTGTGTGTGAACCGTAGAAGGCGAATTGGTCTCTGCACGTGCGAATCGCGTACCGCATTCGCGAACATGTATGTGTGCTCGAACCCCAAAATCGAGCCGCTTGACGAGCTCGGTTTCAGTGGCATGAGCCGAGCATAGGATTTAGCTTGTGTGTTGAGCTCGACTCAACTCGTTTGCACCTCTAGCCCCGATTCATCTCTCTTTTAATACAATCTATTAGTTTGTCATCTAATCCATGTGGATGAGTGATGTCTAACACTCATTTTCCTCATCACTCGAGCCCTCTTCTATTAGAAGAACAACCAAGATGATTGTCCCTCAACTTCTAATTTTTCTTATCAAATGTGGCTCCATATTTATTTAGATTCAACATCAGCTGATCGTTAATCCACATGTTCTTGATTTTCTATTTTGCCCATTTATTTCAGGCCTTGAATGATCAAAATAATCACCCATTATTCCTAATATTATACATTTTTGTCTGCTATCAACCGATAGCTGCTAACAACTGGCATTAACATCTTGTAGCTATTGGTGTCTGCCATCAATGAAATCGTGAACTTTTCCTCTTAGTTGTTTGATATTGCCAGCTACTAATATATGGTGGTTATCAACATCTAACGCTTGTCTTCCAAATGTCTGATTTTCTCTCTTATTATGAGAATGATCAAACGACATGTTCCTTTTTGCTAGAATTTTGATATTTCCTGTTACTTGAATCAATGATGCCTGCAACTAAGGATAACAAAATCGGGTCACGTGTCTGGTTTGGGTCGAACCCGAAATTGACCCGACATCAGTTGACCCAACCAAAACCCGACCTGTTTTTGCAAACATGTTATGCATTTCAACCCAAACCTGTCCCGTGCGGATTTCCAGGTTGACATGACCCGACCTGCGGACACGTTTTGAAGGAGGCGTTGGAGGGCGGATGGCGCAGGCGGGGTGAGGCATCATGGAGAGCTTGTTTTGAAGGAGGCGTTGGACGGCGGATTGCGCAGGCGATGGTAACGGCGTGGGCGGGTGACGATGCAGGTGATGGCCAACGGAATGTCACACGACTAAGCCACTTGACAGCGGTAGGCGGGGTGACGCCGTGACGCGACTCTACATCGTGCATTTTTTCCAAGCAAGTTAAATCGGGTTGAGTTCGAGTTTTCGGGTCAACCCGAACCCAACCCGTTTTTCCAAACGGGTTGAACCCGGGATCCTAACCTATTTCGAAATTGGGTTGGGATCAACCCAAAATTTTCAGATCGGATTCGAATCAGATTTTTATATCGTATCAAATATTGACACTCCTACTACCAACAATTATTTTTCATGAGAAACTTTTAGGCACGGACAAATATAAATATTAGAATCTCCGTGATCTTCTTCCAACTTCTTAACGTAAAAAAAAAATTTAAAAACTAAAAAATATTATACCAAACGAAATCTAAAACTTATGTGATAAAACTTTTATACTGCTTTAAAATATCTGTTTGAATATAAAAAATTAAAATTTTATATTAAAAAACTGACGTAGAAAATAATAAAAATAAGTATTTGATTATTGTGATTAGTATAATAAAAGAGAATTACACGACAGATGTCTTGTAAAGCAAATTGACAGTTGGCCAAAATTTTCCTCCCAAATAAGATTTTTTTTGTGTAAAATAACTGACGGAGAAGACCCAATGGGACCTACTCCGTCCTTTTTCTAAAGAAAGGGTCCTTTATTACTTTGTCCTCGCGGATTTCAAAGCGGGATTGAAAACACATTTAAGTGCTTTGCCTCAAATATTCCAAAAAAAAAAAAACATTTAAAAGATGTGTGTATAGCCAAATGTCAACTCATTGAGAAATAATTTTTTTTATAATGATATAAAAGAGTTAATTATTTTTCTTCTTATTTTTGTTCAAATATTAACTCATTATAACAACAATACTATCAATCATTCAGTCTACTATATAAGATAAGGTAAGAGTTAAATTATCATTTAGATCTAATAAAAAAATATCATTTATAATATTTTCTAATCAAATTTTTTTAAGTCTATTTCTGTCTTTTTTTATATAGATTAAATTTAATGCATCTACTCTCTTAATCGGGTCATTGAAAGACCGCCGTATTATATGACCAAATCATTTAAGACGACTCTCTAAGTTTATCTGTCATTGGCGTTACTCCAACCTTTTCACGAATATGTTAACTCATGGAGAAATATATTTTTATTCTTTTGAGTATGAGTGGGTAATATAATATTCATTCCCCTAATTATCCAAAAAATAATAATCTAAAATTTATCTAATATAAGGTGATATGCTAGAAGAATGGCTTAAATAAATAAATAAATAAAAATAAATATGCTAGAAGAATGGCTTTATGTTCCAAGATCTTCCCAAATAAATGGAGAATAAATGCATCAGCATTTGTTTCCTGTATATTTTTTTTATTTTGAAGGGAAATATCAAGAGATAGAAACTATAAATTTATGTATATGAGATTCAAAATTATAATAATAACATCAACTTTTATCTCACTAGCTAAGAATTAAATTCTAATTTAAATTTAATTAAAAAAGTTTATTTTTTATTGGACAATTGATTGGACATTAATGATATTAAGCTCATATAATGTAATAGATTTGTCCCACTAAAATAAACTAAATAAATATATTTTAATGAACTGTAAAAAAAAAATTAAATGATCTTACGATATGAAAAATAAATTCAAATAAAAATTGAGATTGTTTTTTTTATAAAAAAATACAATCCTTACCTTTTTTCAGAATTGTTTTCTAAAATTACAAAATGTTGTCAGCTTATATTACATTTAAATAAGATTATACTAATTAATTTAGTTAATTACAGATATTATATTACTATTAATAAGATATTTTCCAAACTTTAGAGGAAATTCATGACTTGTAAATCTTCATGCAGGTATTATGCAGAGCATTGGGAGGGAAGACAGGTAGAGCTGTTAACGGTTGGGACATAGGTGTGACCTGTATCCATCCTTCTCCTTCCTTAAGCAAGCTGCTTATCCCTCCTCACCTTCCAGTAATCCAATGCCATCAAGATGAGGTAAGAGCGAACTCAGAATTTTTTCTTTTTTACATGTGGACCTTCTCATGCATGTCCATGGATGAACTCTATACATGTCTTTATACCTACCTGTGTATTTTAAGGGACTTTTTAGCAACAAATAGGATGTCTTTCTTATTGTTTTATGAAGCAGCTTTTTACTAAAAAAATTTCAAATTCAAAAAAATTATGTACTAAGAAACTGCTTTGTAAAGCAGTAAGAAAGCTGTCCCACAGAAAGCCTAAGGCTTCGTTTGAGACGGCTTTCATATTGCTTCTTAAAGCAGCTTTTCATTGTAAAAATTAAAATTTTTGTACTAGAAAACTGCTTTAAGAAATAGAAAGAAATCAGTCGCCAACAAAAACCTAAATCTTGCAACCAAATAGCACAAAGTATCAAGCATGCTTGAAGTGGTGTAGGTATGGGAGCTACCACCACTTGCTGAAGCGCTAGCCCGGTCGGAGAAGACCGGAATAGAGATGTTTAAGTGTGGGGATCACATCATGGGCATACAAGGCCATCCAGAGTACACCAAGGATATCCTCCTCCACCTCGTCGATCGTCTTCTTCAACACAAACTCATTCAGGTGATCTTATTTTCAACACTTTTACCTTCTACCTTTACTTCGAATATCAAGCATAATAATACTACTCAACCAAAATGTTCATAGCTTATTATCGTACTCTCAAGTTTCATTTGTGACAATTTTCTTACTGTTTTCTAGAACAGTTTTTCAGTATAAAATTTTCTTAAATTAAATTTTTTTTAATAAAAAATTGTTTAAAAAAACAGTAAGAAAGCTGCCCCAAATGTTTGCTTCAAAATGTTTTGAAGTCATTAGTACAAGCGAATAGCAAAAACTGGGAACTCATTTTCACCATTTTCTGAAAGATATTTTGATGTGGTGCAGGACTGCCATGCTGAAGCAGTGAGAGAAAGCTTAGATGCGCGAGAGCCTGATCGGGGAGTTTGGGAGAGGCTATGCAAAGGCTTCTTAAAGGGCAGATTGTCGTTGTAGCAATGTTTGGTCAATGTATGCTCTGCAAACTCTTAAATAGAACTTTTTTAGAGAACGGGGCTATCTACCCGCTGCCATCTCTTTAGGAGGCGTATGACAGTGTAATAATCCCTCGGCAAGCCTACCAGCAACCAGCGTCATAGGTGCAGGACCTGTAGGTATTTTCTTCTCACTTAAGGAGTTGAGCCTCATGAGAGGGGAATCAAATATGGGTTCGGGGGTTTCCAACCAAGCTCGTCCACCAAACCAGCTAAAGCCTGATGGGGTATTTTGATTTCTTTTTAATATCTTGAGGACCAAAATGGTTCGTTAATATAATGAGGATTATTTATATCTTTCATAAAAAATTGATCTCAAAATTTTTAATTTATTTTGCTTCAAGATAATATTCTTCAGATATGTAATTTGAGGTTGTAACTTGATGCCATTTTTTCTAGAGTTGCTCATAGGCTAAGCTGCGTTTGAATGCCATTTTTTCGAGTTGGTGAAGCCTTTTAGTCAGGAAATTAAAAAAATAATAAAAAATCTACCCAAAATTTTGAAGTAATAAGATAGCACAATCTATGCCATAACCAAAGCATTAAAAAATTTAAACTTTTTCTGAGCCATAAAAGAATCGAATCACTTTCATATATAATTAATTCAAAATCTTATTTAATTTATATAAAAAAAAAACCACATGTTTTGTATAACTGCATTTTTAATATTAATTAATATAATTATATTTACTCGTTTAATCATAAATGAAAAGATTTGTAAGATGAGATGAATTCATTTGTTAAGTCAAGAAAAAAATATAAAAAACACAGAGCCCACCACATTTATTTCTCTACTTTATCCATTTATAACAGATCTAAAAAGTTTACACCCATAGTCTACTGCCAGAAGAGAGTCAATTATCTTAAACATTTTGGAGCCTATTTTGGTAAAGTAAAATTTCCCAAAATTTACCTCCATCGACAAATGGTGCTACCTATCCCTCCAAGGAAAAATTATTAGGTGCGGTGTGAGACCTCGTTCCCTTACTGTTCCTCTCTGGTTTGGATTTTCCTCTCAGGATCGTCCGGGACGATATTTAGATCGTCCAGGCCGATCTGTACTGTTCAAAATATCGTCCTGAAACTAGTTCTGGGAACCGTCCAGGACGATTGATTTTGGTCTGATCGTCCTGGGACGATTTGGC
>NW_021319238.1:275306-292085 GCF_001605985.2 Dendrobium catenatum | reverse complement strand
TGATTCTTTTGTACTCAGGATAGATTTCAGTACTGGTGATTGTATTGTAGTTCCTGAGTATTGTACATGACTTTTTGAGATATGAATCGACTTGTATATTGATGTTTTAAATTTTATAGATGTTTGATAGATTGTGAATTGAAGGTTTTAGATAACTCTGGTAAATTGTTTGGGAAATTGATTGACATTCTTTCCAAATTAGATCTTGAGGCGTGACATGTGGAGTAAGCACCGTCCGCACAAGCACTGGGTACCCAGCGGTACCGAGTGGGATACCGCTAGGTACCCAATACTTGTGCGGATGGTTCTCCCCATCTGCACTCCGCACCAAATAATCTCTCCCCTCTAAGGGTGGATCCATCGCTATAGTGAGCAAATCTTTCATATTGCATGATTATTAATGAATATTGTCTAATTTGAATTATTGACCAAACAATTGTATCAAGTTCAAATCATGATTGGAAATTATATTGTATGATTCAGATTGTCCATTACAATTTAAGAGAGCATTTAATGGATGAACCAAGAGTTATCTTGGATGATCCTTGGTTTGATATAGTTGATAGTACAATCCAATCTAATAGAACTGAAAAATGGGTGTTTAACTAATTGGATAGTACGATGTAAGTTTTGTATTGTACGATCAGAACAACGGAATTGAGAACTAGGGTTTGATTTAAATAGTCAATTTAATTCTTTTGAACATTGAGAGGGGATGCGAGTAGCCTAAGACATTTTTTTCCTATGAGAGAGAGAGCTTTAGAGAGGGAGAGGTATCTCCTTGCTTTGAGAGTGTGCAATCCACTTAGGAGGAGGTTGAGGGATTGCTTCTTGGGGGAGTCACACTGTTGTCCTTGTCATCTTGTACCTTGGGTCCTCCAAGTTGTGATTTTTAGAAGAGGGAGAGGAAAAGGCATCGATAGAATAAACGACGAATTGTGCACGTCCATTAGGTAGGTAAATGTGATTATTTTAATTTCGGATTTTTCTTCTTTTGCAAATTTTGGCATGTTTCCTTATGATCTCATGTGATTATTCTAGCATGTTCCTTATGATATTATGTGATTAGCTTAGCATGTTTTCTTATGATATCATTTGAATAGCTAGTATGTTTTAAATGCAATATATCTTGCTCATGTGAATAGTTTAGAATGCGTATTTTTTTTAAAAGTCTTCATATAGAAATGTATGAAACAGCATTTAGTAAAAATATATGTATGAATGACATGTTGAAATTATTCCCCTACGATAACGAATATATGATTGAATGTGTATGTTGGTACAAAGTATCAAAATGGTAAAGAAAATATGAAGGTAAAGGGCTTCTCGGATCAGTTTAATAATGAAAGAAATGACCAATTACATGTGTACATGATCAATATAAATTGATACTCCGTTACGAGTGTAAAAGATTTTTTTTTTTTAAATTCCTGTATGATACAAATATCGTCCTACAAGTGTATAAGAATATGTTATATATATATAAAGCATAAAAAAGAATTAAAAAAATGTTATAGGTAAATGCATGATGAAACAGGTTATAGGCTTAAGGACATCTAGGCTGACATGTACAAATATGCACACTAGTTAATATATCATGACAAATTTATTGATTCTTTTATTGTTTATTGATTTTTTAATTAAGATATTGACATACATACTGCATTCCTTATCTTATATTTTAATTTAATTGAATAGCATATTACCTATAATTGTTGGCTCACCCAAGTTGTGAGAAAATGTTTAGGAGAACCAGCTAATCAGTAATGACAGACAGATAGTCGTTCACCTACTATCCTATAGGTTCTTTTTATGATGTTGGTGCTTTGTAATAGATTGACTTGTAGGACGACATGTGATAGTTGGATATCTATTTTTTTGTAATGGACTATGTACATGTTTATTAATGAAAGAAAATATTATTTGATGTTTTAGTGGCTCTTTCTTACATTTATGTGGATGGTTATTATAAATGTTACAGCAAAATGTTTTAAAAATTTTCATCCGACTTTAATATTCTCATCTCATCTATGTAAGCTTATCGGCCCGGGTTGTAACAACAATTATAAATTTCCAAGTTAAGGTAGTCTTCATCTCACAAGCATTATCCATTCAAGGCTCATCTTTTTGCTTGTATGAGTTTGAATCATGTCATATTGGGCTCACCACCACATAGAGGATATGCATTCACAAACTTGCCCTATACACTAGCCTCAAGGACAAAGTAATAAATTATACTTTGTATTATTTTTTTACATTTTTAAGCGAAACTTTTTCTATAGTCCTCCATGCCCTAAAAAATAAAGAGTGAAGAAACATAATTTCAATTATTTTGGGACTTCATAATTTTTTGAAATATTTTACATCTCTTGGCACTCTCTTGCTTACCTACAATAAACCTAAGACTCATACTCTCCTTAAACCTCACTATCCTCCTTACCTATCACCAAGTGATTACCTACTAATAAGGCCGAGTATCATCCACAGACAAATTCATATCCCTCTTATAGAATATTTGATCCATGAGATTTCACATATAATGAAAGAAAACACGACTATAATTTGGAAAAAAAAAACATCTAATGCACTACAAGTGCCATGATCATCATCAACTTAGCAAACATTTGATCCAAGGAATGAAAACTATACTACAAGTTGTTACAAATGTCAATCTGTACATGTATAATTGGCATCATCTTGGCAACCAAATTACAGGTAATAATTTTAAATTACTTCAGTAGAAATCCTGAAATATGGAGCTCAACAGAAAAAAATAGCTCAAATAGAAGCAGATTTTGAAGATTGTGCATTGCTGGACTAGGAAATCAAAAAAACATGGCCACTTTATCTTTAAGACTACTCTTCTTTTTAATAAAAGTTACCTGTTTTGCAACATCCACAAAGCTTCTGACAAGGCTATCTGATTCATAAGTTGAGGCCAGTAGTTCTCTTGTTACATCAGGATCAGGCTCCTTTACAGGAGGAGCTTTGTTTAAAAGAGGACCAAGGAAGAGTTCAAGCATGTCCTGAGCAGCATCTCCTGATCCTATAATTTTTTTGGCAGAAGTAGCAGATTCCTTTAGATGAGAACTGCGCGTTTGAGTGCATTTTGATAACACTTGACAGGATCTGAATTCTCCTCTGTGGGGGATGGAGGATTCCGATGAGCTAATAGGAATAGAATTGGATTCAGATTTTCGTGCAACAGACTGCTCTTTCTGCATTTCCTTGTCTGAAGTAAGAAACTGCAATCGAGGAATAAAGTGTCATGCATATTGAATTTGGGCAGTATTAATGAGGAGAACATTGCAATAAGCAAGCCATTACGGTTATTCTAAGCCTTCGTTTGGGACGTCTTTCTTACTGCTTCTTAAAATTTTTTAATAAAAAACTGCTTTAAAAAGCAGTAAGAAAGTCATCCCAAAAGAAACCTAAATAAAGAAATAAATGGCCACATCACAAGATTTCATTGTGAGCAAGAATATATATATATATATATATATATGACGCTCTTAACCTAAGTGTACCTACCAGCTCAATAAATGGCTAGTGAGTCTAACTTTATAAGCTAATAATCCAAGTTTAAGCTAGCCTCGAATCGACTTGTCAGCTCATTAGCCAATTTGTTCAAAGAATATTAATATAAAATAGATTTAAAATAAATAAGAATTCAAAGGTTTGAAGTACAAATTTATTAAAAATTATTTTAAAATTCTATCTCATTCTTATTTCAACTGATTTATTATTTCTCCCCTAATTTTTTATTTTTTATTATTTTTTTACAATAATAATTTGAATTGGATTTTTTTTTCTTTCATAACACGAGTATGCTCATAAGTTGATTCGAACTTATAGAGTTTAGTTTAAGCTCAAGCTCAAGTTTAAATTTAATTAAATAGTCGAGCTCAAGGTAGGGTTGACTTGAACTTGAATTGTTTATACCTCAACATAAGGCTAGTTACAAACAAAATTCTATGTAAAGAGCTCAAGAATATTTAGTTTAAAAAATGTTGAACTCGAATTATGACATTATTTTCCATATGAACCACAAAGCATACCGCTTAAGCATTTGTGAGTAGTAACTAACAATAAATATCGTTGAAGTATAAAAAAATGTAATCAAAGAAATAGTTGCCCACAATAAGACGGTGGAATTAAAAAGTGAGAAATTACTAATCTTTCAAGATGGATTGCTATACAACAAAATGATTTTTTTAAGTTAAACTAAATTTGAAGCGGGATAAGATGTATGATTGTATTAAGGTTCTAAAATAAAATTGAGAGTCTAGAAATAAAATAAATATAAATATACATAGAGCTAACATGAAAATACAACAACAACATCATCAAGCCTTTATCCCACTATATGGTTTGCGGCTAAAATGAAAATATGAAATTAAAAAAAAAATCAATCTTTTTTTTTTGTCAAATTGAAATTGACACAAGCCAATTTGAGTTGAGTTTTCAACCAACTGCCTAACTTGAAATTCATTACGTTTCTACTTAAGGTTGCGACTTGCGATTGCTCACTCGAAATTTGATTTGTTCTAACTCAAATTATAATATATTAATATTTATTTAATATATAAAATCAATGAATCATAATTTGGTTCATCTCTAATTATTTTGAAGTGAATTTTCATGTTACTTTTGAATCAATATAATGTGTTGGCTCAATAAAAATGACGCTTCGGTATGAATCCCATTTTGTGGACTTAAGATTGTATTTTTCTTAAGGTGGTTTGTAATTAATCAAATTTCTCATGAGGGTGGTATCAGGGTTTAGTTAGACATGGATCTTTCTTGCGAGTGCAAGTCCTCATAGTTAATTACCCCTCTTATTGCAAAAGAGAGAATTCTCGATTAAGGATAAATAATTTCAAGTGTTTTAGTATCATTTATGGGAGATAAAGGTAAGCCCGATCAAGATCCTATAATTCCGTCGTCCCGAGAATACCGTAGATTTTAGTCTACTAACACTAGTGATTGTTGATCGTAGTGTTTAGGAAATATGATTAGCAGTCATAGGTTGCCTCCTCTCAGTGATCCCAAGTAGACTGAGGTGGTTGAGGTGCGGGTTGTAGTTTTATGGTGGTTTGGGGTTTCCATCTATTAGAATTCTCAATAGTTGATTTAGTTTGAGATTTATGACTTCGTTTAAAAATTACCCAGTTGTTTGAATTGATTCGGGGCTTATGGCCTCCATTGGAAGTTGCCCGATTGTTTGTTTACGAAGTGAGTCTTATTGCTTCTATTAGAAGAAGCCTGAAGTTTGTTTTAAAAAAATTTTAGGTCTCATAATTTCATTTAAAAGTTGAATGTTAGGTGAGTCATACAACCAAGACCTATAAGTGAGGCGGCCCAGTTTGTTTTTGTCGAGGGTTTGATACTTCTTTTAGAACTTCCTAAATAATAGGTATTACGACTTCTATTGAAAGTTGCCTAGTTATTTGGATAAGTCTTACGGCTTCTGCATTTAGAAGTGGACAATTGGTGTGTCTCACAACCTAGTCCTATAAGTGAGGTGGCCGATGGGTTTTGTTTAATGCAGGGCTTACTACTTCCCTTAGAAATTGCCTGTAAATTTTATTTGAATAGGTCATACGACTTCGCTTAGAAGTTGCCTATAAATTTTGTTTGGATAGGTCATACAACCTAGGTCATACGACTTCCCTTAGAAATTTCCTGTTAGGTGTTTAAGGTAGATTAGACAACATGTACTTTAGTTTACAGTTCTTTACTACTGTTACACTAGTGTTTTTGGTTTTAGTAGTTTCTTTTTCTTGTTTTAGCAGTGTTTTAGTTTCAGTTTAGCACTGTAGTTTAGTTTATAGCACTGGTTATTTTCCTTTTTATGCACTATAGTTTAGAGTACTAGTTTTTTTCTTGCACAGCAGTTTTGGTTTACAATACAGATTTTTATTCGTTTGTTTACAATAGTCTGTGCTGCTTTGGAGCATGCCTAGGAGCATTGGGGAGTTGTTTAATAGTTTTGAGAGTTCTGTTTGGTGTTTTAGTTTTAGGAGTTTGAGTTTTTAGCTGGTGTGAGTTGTATTAGGATGATTAGTGTTAAAATTAGAATTCGAGAGGAAAAGCTTGAATTTTATTAAGCCATCAACTCCCTATTTATAGATCTATGCAAGGTGTATCAATAAGGAAACAAATAATAACATAAATACAATTATTCCTAAATTAGTGGGAGGAATTAATGCAATCCATGTAGTCTTCCCACGGATTACTGTTCACAGCCGTGGATATTTTTGGGATCGTAGGGTTGAGATTTAACACTCCCCGCTCGTAATCATGTTCAATAAAGTTTGAACTTGGTTGAATAGAGGTTATAATCCTATTCGAATATGATTTGAGCATGATTCAATCAAATTTCGGACATGGTGTAAACCAACATGTATAACACTGCAGAGTTTGATACAATAATTATACCATAATAGTTAATAATCAAACAACAATATCACTTCATAGAATAATCAGGATAACTATGATATGGCATATATAAATAGATATGAATTAAAACACAATAACATTGTTGACACCTATACCTCAAACCACGCGAGAAAGGACCCTAATTGGTGAATAAAGCATTAAGCACATTGGCGTCATGCATCACTTGAAGGGCCAAATGACCTCCGATTGCCAAATGGACGGTGTTGTTAAGATCAGGACATCGAATTCTGCTAGGTCGAGGTCTCTCGTAGTCGAATCGGACGAGATCGGTCAAAGGGGATGATCGACACACAAAATTAATACACGAGGTTGATCAAACGATGTCGGATCGACAAATAGATAGTGCCATTGCGTCCGGAACGTCGTTGACATTAAGGATATACATTTTTTTTAATTAATTTGGATCTTCTAATGTGGTGGTGCAAATCTTGAAGTGATTCAAATATGATGTGAAAATGCGCATGTCAAGGAATTTTGCCTCTTTGGAGACGACATGACGTCCGATCACGAAACGGACTGCGTCATTGCATCCAGAACATTGTCGACATTCACAATATATATTTTATGTGATCAATTTGGATCAACTGAGGTGGCGTCGTGAATTTCGATGCAATTCAAATATGATTTGAAGGCATGCGTTACGAAGGAAATGAGGCCTCGAAGACGCTTGGACGACGTCCGATCGACAAACGGACAGCTTCATTGCGTCCGGAACGTCGTCGACATTCAGGATATATATTTTATTTAATAAATTTAGACCATCTGAGATGGCGGCAAATTTCTAGGCAATTTAAATATGATAAAAAGACCTACGTTACGACGGAAACGAGGCCTCGAACACTCTCGGACAACGTCCGATCGACAAACTGACAGCTTCATTGCATCCGGAACATCGCCGACATTTAGAATACACATTTTATTTAATAAATTTGGATCGTCTAAGATGGTGATGAATTTTTTAGGCAATTCAAATATGATATGAAGGCATGCGTTATGAAGAAAACGAGGCCTCGAAGATGCTCGGACGATGTCCGATCGACAAACGGACAGCTCCATTACGTCCGGAACGTCATCGACTTTAGTAATATATATTTTATTTGATTAAATTAGATCATTTAAGGTAGCATCGTAAATTTCAAAAGCGATTCAAATACGTTGCAAAGGCACGCATTTTGAGGGAGATTAGCCTCGACGATGATCAAACGATGTTCGATCGCAAAACGGACTGCATCATTGGGTCCAAAACACCGTCAATACTATGGATGTAGTGCCAGTTTGTTTGAATGAGATTTTGCACGCAAATCGAGACAACGAGCATTTTGAAGGAATTAAGTCTCGTCGCCACCCAAATGATGTCTGATCACGAAACGGACAACGCCATCACGATCGAGATATCGGCAATATCCTAAATGCACTATTAATTTGTCCAATTTTGACTATTCGGCGAATTCGACACGTTAAACGAAGCAAAATGCTTGCGAATCGAGAAAACACACAAATCGGGATGATTTTCGATTGATTGGCACATGACTGTCAGCCTAATTAATGTTATTTCTAATTATGGTATGTCATCATTAACATTGCCAAATGATCTTACCAAAAATCAGGAAGTCCAATGAAAATTCTAATCCGAATTAAATGCTGATTACCTCGGATATTGAAACGTGCTCTGAACTCTGTCAAAATCCCATGAATCTCGCTGTTGTTTCAATCAACCCAGCTGTTCTTCAAGATGAGCTTAGTCATTAAGAGAGGTTAAAAGACAGAAGACATGAGGTCTGTTCGTTCGAACTCCAAAGAGCCGAACCTAAAGCCTCTTTACAACCTGCTCCCTTCCTCTGCTCACCCGATTTCCTTCCCCTCCTATAGCCGGCTATAGCACCCAAAACTCTTAGCCTCATGCAATTAAAGGAAGAGAGGCTCATCCGACTCTGTACCTACCTTCTTCCCACTCAACGTCTTCATTTTACATTAGCCTTTCTTCTACAAAGGTCTGCAAAAATCTGCCTTAGCAAAAGAATTCCATGCATGCTTTTTCCAATCACAGCTCATGCAAGTCTCTCACGGTCTCGGCTTCCCACGTCCATCTCACCTCAATGAAAAAGATCCGGCATGAAAAGCCCATCCACAGCAGCAAGCAAACGAACGTCTGACTTCTCCACTTCAACCCTCAAGCCAACTACAGCAGCCTTCGACTTCTCTAGTTAGCAGTCAGTGGCAGCATCCCAAACCCCTCTCCACTCAAAGCGGGATTTCTTCCTTCTACCATTGTTCTGAAATCCTACTTGCATCACCTACTCGAATCAAAATCATCTCCTATCTTCCCACAGCATTAAATCCCTACGTTGCCTTCTCTAAGCTTATTCGAAGCTACAAAGTAAAAGGAGCAGGTTATTTCATTACTTCTCTCTGACATTTTTTTTAAAGTGATTCTGTTTCTTTTTTTATGCTCAGCTAATAAAAAAAGGAGGGAGCAGAGCAGAAGAAGTAAGGTAGTTTTATAAAAAAATTCATAGAGCAGGAAACCTTTGCCTTGAAGTTTAAACTCTCATAAAGTTGCCTGAGAGGTATCTTAAGTTAAGCTATTGATTATCATGGGTATAATATATATATATATATATATATATATATATATACCTTCAGGTTTATTTTACACTCGGAGAGTTTCAATGGTATCATTTACTGTTATTTCACATGGGAATTCACTGTTCACATTACTTCACTGTTCACATTACTATTGATTACATTTGGTCATCTTCTTAACCTCCAAAGCTTGTGCAGCATTTGTAAAACCTAATACACCAAAAGCAGCCCATTCCACTCAAATATTTGCAAAAGGCCATTCCAAACTACCAAAACATTCCCCTACTCACCAAAATAGCTCATCTTTCAAACCATTTCAATAGTTAACACAAAACTATTTTTTTTAATTCATTTCTTCCCTCACAGAAATCTAATGTGAGTTTATTTTTTGTTGTTTTATTATCGAGGGGAATGTGTTGTGCTTTGTGCATCTCGTCGACTTCACCAACCCAGCGAAGGTATAAAAATTCTAAACTCAGATTCCCATTGTCGTTGTTTGCGGCGGACTGGAAAACCGCCCCAAGCACGCCTTTAGTGCGCGTGGTGGATGGGACCCCGGTGTGGCGCCTACGACGAGGCGGGTAATCACTAAAACTCTACTTCAATGTTCCTGGCGAATCGGAAAACCGCCCCAAGCAAGACTTTAGTGCGCGTGGTGGGATAGGACCCCGTTGCGACACCTACGGCGAGGCGGGGTCGCTCTTAAGTACCCCCAGGCGGGGGGAAATTGAAAATGCTTATCAAAAATCTTTTTTAAAAAACCCAAAGCATGCCTTTAGTGCGCGTGGTGGGAGAAAAACAAAAAATACAACCGCCGCGGTGTCTCACCAACACCAACCATGCACGTCTTTAGTGACGTGGTGGGTAGGCGGTCTCTTGGTTTTTCCCCTAAACGGGGGAGACGCCGGGAGGTTGCCGAAATTTTGTTTGAAAAAGACAAGGACTTGGACATTATTTGGACAACTGTGGACTCATTTTGAACAGCAGAGGACTTGATTTTGGACAACATGAAACATATTCCAAAATTAAATGGTTAATAAGATACTTGAATCTAAAATAAATGAGCTCAAACTTAAACTTGATTCAAACACTAATTTTTGGATTATAAAGAAATCATCTTGGACTCAAATACTTTATGTCTTTTCTTATGTTGTTCAAAGTTAAGTCCCAAATCAAGGTCTTTGCAAATTTGTGCAAGTTCAAGCCATATCCACTTGATGTATACATCAAGTGGATATGGCTTGAACTTGCACAAATTTGCAAAGACCTTGATTTGAGATTTAACTTTGAACAACATAACAAAAGACATAAAGAGCCCAACATGAACTCATAGGAATAATCTTAAGGTGCTTGGCTTGAAACAAAGGAATTGACTCGAACAATTTAAACATGCAAGTGAACTAGATTGAACGCAGGGGACTTTGATGCGGACTTATAACTTGAACTATAAGACTTGACTTTGAATCTAATGTGATTCAAAAGAGTCATTTGAACTCTACAAGAACAACAGATAACTCAATGAACATGAACTTGGTTTGAACCAAGTGATGACTTAGACTTGCCATATGAACGAACATGGAGGACTTGTGTAAGACTTGAGTTGGACTCAAACTGAATTGAACTCATCTTGAACTTGAAATGAACCGGCATATTGAACTCAAGACAGCTTGAACCTAAGTGAACTTGGTACAAGAAGTATTAACTTAGACTTGAACTTGATGAAGTCGGATCCAAACTTGAACAATTACTTATACTTGAAACTTTTAAGCAATCAACTAAGGTTATACTACAAGGAATTGAGCTCAAGGTGACAAGAAGATTTGAACAAAAATATCAAAGACTCAACATGTATTCAGATGATTTCTCAATAGAAGAATTATAAAGAATTTGATTTTAAGGATAAGTAATATTCCAATAGAGTTATCATTCCAATTGGAATGTAGATGCTAATTAAAGAAGGCGATCCATCTGAATCTTAATAATACTAATATTGTCACTCACATCACATATCAAATGGTGATGAACTATACTTGAACTTTGATTTGAATGCTAAGCGAATGACTTGAATCTTTTGGGCTCTAACCCAAATGAATAAAGACCAAATGAAGTGCTTATGAACAATAGTATAAGGACTTTCAAATGAATATCAAATAGCCACTTTCAAGTATGTAATGGCTTGCAAGCGAACAAGGACTCATAGTGTATGAAATCCTCAACATCTCATTCATGAACAATACAATCATAAGGAACATGACTATAATGATTTGATGATAACCTAACTCCAAACAAGTCTTGAATGTCAAATTGAATAAGATTATCAAGGCTTAGGAGTTCTCGATGAATCAGTGATCTCTGAAGCTTACACTGATGATTGCATAGAACTCATAAATGAAGGATATATGGTGTACATCAGCTCTTATGGGTCGTTATAAGAGACCGTCGTACACACTAAGCATTACCTACAAAATAAATAAAAAGATCTGCAACACATACAAACTCTCTAAAAAGATGGATGTATGTGTCACATGCCACTGATGGGTAGGTGCAGAAAGACTTCAGTAAATGCAATATCCTGAAGTCAATTTCAGTCTGTGAAGAAATACATCTACCTGTCAACTCATAACAATGACGGATGTGTTATATGAACCAAACAACTACAACGAATACAAGCATCTACAAATCAAGGCAGGAGATTAGTTAGTGCACTACAATCTACCTGCACAAATCATGCAAGTAGTGCACGACAGTCTACCTGTACGAAGCAGCGAACAAGTCTATTCAGAAGCTGCTACGCCCTGCCACCGGATCTGAAACTCTTGTATAAGAAGACAGAAGGCATCTATAAATATTTTCAAAATACCCCTGCACGTGCACCGTAGTTTGTATACACATAGGTACACTAAAAGGGGTAAATAAAATCAAGAACCCGCATGGGCCTCGACGAGCGTGTTATTGGTACACACGTGACGTCTAGGGATGCTGCGCGGGTCATTAAATTTAGACCCGATCCTCCTAAGCAGATAAAAGGAGTGAACAAGGTTCAATTATAAAATGCCCCCAAATTCGCATGGGCCACGGCGAGCGTGTTATTGGTATACACGTGACGTCTAGGGATGCTGTGCGGGTCAACAAGTGAATTCAAGTTCGAATCCGATCCTTCTATACGGATCAATAGAAGTCGACTAGATTTGAACCATCAAACAAATACACGGTTGTGGCGACCGGTGTATTTATATTTCTATATTCATATTAGACTTTTAAGGTCTAAAATCAAAATGAATTCACTAATAAGGGCATAAAGCATACGAAACTCGATCCTCGATCAATAGCTTGGTTGAGTTGATAGGGTTCAATCAATAAAAGAGAAAAGACCCCACAAACACCCCGATGATGGCCGTGTTGAATGCAGATCTCAGCCGAAGGGGTTCCCAAATATTTTCAAATGTCTCCCAAATATCCAAAGTCCATTTCAAATATTCCAAAGCTCCACTCAAAATCCCAGAAAAATTCCAAAAAATATCAAAACTCCAAAATTCAAAAATATTTAAAATTGAAATCCAACCATCCGAACATTCAAAACAAAATCCATCCACCCTCCGCAACAATTTGCCAAGGTGGATAAATTAAAATTTACTTCAGCTCACAAAAGAGCTAAATGCCTAGTCGAAAATATCACTAGGATTCATTCTCAAACAATCTCCTGCCAGTAAGGACGTGATACGTGTCCTCTAACCGACGATTTTGCCTCCAAATGGCATCGCAGGATAAACGGTTACGACGACCCGGGGCCCTCTGAACCGAGTGGTTTTGCCGCCAAATGGCATCACAGATAGCGTTTATGGACAGAGCTAATACGCTCCTTAATGACATCAAATCCTTGAGATATGAATCAATAGGATATGATCGATATGGCACAAAGCCCTCTGTTAGCTAAGGTGGATTCAAATTTGTCCCCTTAGACAAACATTCACCCCAGGTGTATAAGGTCCCCTTGGACGAAGCAACCCATAGCTGCCGACAAGGATCCTTCTGTCAGGTTGGGTCGACTACCTCCTCTAACTAAGTAGACCAGGGACCACGATGGCCCGGGACGACAGAACCATGGGATCTTGATCGGGCCCATCATCCATTCCCCCACCATCCGCTTTAAGTGCAAGATGGTGCAATTTCTATTTTAAATATCAAATCTTAACTTCAAACTATCCAAATTTTCAAATCTCCAAACCATTCAAATGCCCAATTTCCAATTTCAAACCCTTTGCTGCTACTATATGCCAGATAACACGTATTCTATACGTATCTGATTAATGACTAGCCTTAATTGAAAGTTCTCTCTTGTTATCGGGAGGGGTAATTAACTATAGGCGCTTGCGCCTATAGTAAACAAGAACTCATATCATAAAATCCTCACAAAATGAGGGCGAAATCTCTGGGTAGTGTCTTATCTACAAATCCGTTTGCCTTCCAAAATTTACCCCGGAACTTAATTCCATTAAAAATCCCTCGCCAAAAGCAAAATCAGTCAGCGCGACGAGGAGGCCGGGGCTGAATTTTTGGAGCCCACAAACATTTACAACATAGTGCTACGCTACACAATTGAATTGCAATAATAATGTTTACATATTGATTCAATCATGTTCGAATAGACCGTGAATTTATATTATTATAAAATTATATACTATCAGGTGTAACTCCTAAAAGATTTTTCTTTTTTATTATGCATATTATGTATTATCCTAAAAATGTAATGTAATACATTCATGAAACGATATGTGACAATAATTTGTATATTTTTTTTGCCAAAATATCAAATAGCTTATCTTGCTATAAATCTCAAGCCCTCATCTATGATAGATCTCGGCTTTCTCTTGGATGGAGACACGTGACAGTGAGGAAGAAAGAATGGGTCGGGTGAAATAGGGCTTATACCGGCGGAATTTTCGATGGCCACAGCTGCTGGAATTTATTTACTTGAAACTGGCTGTCATTCCACCGGTAAATGTGTTGAATTTACATAGAACCGACAAATTTTCTAGCGGCTCTTGGACCGCTAGAATTTCCGGCAGCCAAACCAACGGTTAATACTGGCGATCAATCCGCAGGCTAGACCATTAGAAATTCTGATGGTCCAAGAGCTGCCGGAAAATTTGTTTGTTTTTTATGATTTTCCTATATAGGGCTTGGCGTATCTTAGAGGAAAAAAAGTGGTGTAAATGTTTTCTTTACTACCCATGATGGTGAGAGGCTACGCCGCCTTGTTAGGAGTAGAAAGGCGAGCTTGATAGTAAAATTCCTTAGGAGAGGACTTAAGGTGTGGGTGTAGGTCGGTAGGCCAAACGACTATAAATTGGTTTGCGTTTTTTTTTTTTAATTTTTGTTTTGCTCTTTATTTTTATTGCTATAGCATCTTAATTTGTGGAGATTATTGTCAATAATATGATCATTATGTGAAAATTATTGAAGGTTAAGATTGTCTTGAAATTGGTTAAAGTTTGTTATAGAATTATTTATCTCTGGAAAAGAAAAATTATTTTTGATATTTAAAAGCATATTCTAGAGAAATTTTTGATTTAGCACAAGAATTAAAAAGTGGATATTTTTTTTCTTAGAATTTTATTTCATAGAAGTTTTATTTTTTTTGTATGTTTATGCTTTGGCATGTCTAGTCTTAAATCATTTTTTAAATGATGCACTAATTTACCCCCTATTGGGCGTGTCAAACATGATAGGAAGTTTGCTGTGAGGAATTATTCTCATGTCCCTCTTGAATTATGATGAAATATAAAATTTAAAAACTGGTGAAGTTGTTTATGAAGCTTTTTCTTCATTTATGATGATCCAAGGCTTCTACTTGTGTGAAATATATACTAAGATTAAGTCATAGAGATGTGAAAAAAAATTACTTCTTATTGCGCACAAGTTATTTAGTAAATTAAGTTATAGTCTGGTAAGATCCTAAATTCTCTCTCAATGAAGAAAATATTATTGATATGAGAAAAATTATTTGATTCCATTTCATATCTTCATTTTCTCTTTTCAAGGTGCATTTGTAGAATATCAAACTTACTCTCTCGTTAAGCACCCTTATTAGTACTAATTATAAGAATAATTTAGTTGTTAACCACCATTATCATTTGCGTATCCATATTTTTTAGCAAACAGACTTGTGTTGCTAGGATCTGATTTTTTTTTCTACTTGATCTCCAAGATCATGTTCAATGCTCTTAAGAGAAATATATGTTAAGGATTATTATGATAAATGACGTTTGTTACTTTGTATTATGTAATCACATAATGCAATCACCCACCATTTTTTATAAACTTCACATTTCTTCTACCATGGACAAAGAATCCAAGAACAATCTTGAAATTCATTTTAGATAAACTCATTCTCTTGGACAGAAGTTCTTATGGCCGATTATTGAAGAGATTTGTAAGAGGCATGGATTTCCGAGCACTGCTAGAACATGCAATCAATTGTTCATCGAAGGTTGAATCTACGTGAACTGTGTTGTGATAGTTTGTAATGATGGGTTGCTAGAAGAGATCTTCAAGAGTTTACAGTAGTGATGTAACAAGTTGGCACATAGCAATGAGTACTGAGTATGGTTTGCCTGGACTGATGGAGGATATGGGGCCATGCTTTAGGTGGGTTTTGGGCCTATGATGCATCGAAACTTCTCCTCAAAGAGGCACGCAGTGTCCGATACGTATCTGACAACACACGCGTCCGACACTCCTTTGACACGTGTTGGACACGCCGAAAATGTGTCCAATTAAAAAATATTAAATATAAATTGGACACGCGTGTCCGACATCCGTATCTTAAATATTTTATGAATTTTTAAAAATATAATTTGTTGTATTTAAAATTTTTACTTAAAATATAAAAAACTAAATTTCTTATTTCCTGTCCAAAACACCAAATCAATCGCTCGTACTTAATGCCCTATTCTTCGAATATTCTTAATCTTATTTCTCTTTGGCGGATTACAACTTTTTGATTTCACTTAATGCCCGATGTCATCTCAAAATCGACGACGTTACAACATCAACATTTCTAAACGATCTCCATTTCAAAGTCTGATGTCGTCTTTACTTTGATGCTCGATGCTAGCAATTTCTACACCCACAACTTTACATCTCATCTTTGTCTAATGCCTTCTCAACATGGATGACCAATGCCCTCCCCTCTCAACATCGGCGATAAACATCCTCTTAACATTGACGCCTATTATTTACTGCATAACATTAATACCTAACTCTCGACAGCAATGTCATCTTCTCTCTCGATTACTGATAAACGAAATCAACGCCCGGCTCTCGACATCCTAATTTTAATCATTTTAAGCACAAATTGTAGTTAAATGATTTATTATTTCTAAATTATTTTTGAATAATACATAAACATCACATCAACATCAACATCAAGCCTTTGTCCCACTACGTGGGGTCGGCTACATGAATCCTTTTTCGCCATTGTGTCCGGTTAAAAGTCAAATTCTCATTTAAATCTAATAAAGAAAGATCATATCTAATATTTTCTAACCAAGTCTTTTTAGGTCTACCTCTACCTTTCTTA
Source organism: Dendrobium catenatum (assembly GCF_001605985.2). Classification (NCBI taxonomy): domain Eukaryota; kingdom Viridiplantae; phylum Streptophyta; class Magnoliopsida; order Asparagales; family Orchidaceae; genus Dendrobium; species Dendrobium catenatum. The sequence continues at coordinate 275,458 of NW_021319238.1, read as the reverse complement.
ACAAAAGTCAAATCTAATACCTCAACTTTCCTAACTGGGTCATCGGAAGGCCTCCGTTTAATGTGACCAAACCATCTAAGGCGACTCTCTCTAACCTTATCGTCCACTGGAGCTACTCCAACCTTTTCACGTGTATGCTCATTTCGTATCCT
>NW_021319238.1:238764-274508 GCF_001605985.2 Dendrobium catenatum | reverse complement strand
TTCTGAAATTAAAATTAGGTGCCAATTCCGGAAATCTGAAATCATTTCAGAATTCTAGCTTTTCTCCCCCACAACTCCACTCGCCCCTATCCCCTCTCCTACCCGTGACTCCTCTACTTCCACGAGCTCACGTTTTGCCCTCTCCTCTCTCCTCTTTGTCCTCATTCCCCTTTCCAACCATGCATGGCGGACCCCGAAATAAAAAATTTATTTAAAAAACTAGCTAATAACAAATTACGTAGAAAAATTGACAATAAAATTACGGAAGTAGAAAAAAAAAGTCAAAAACCACCTGGCTTTTTGCCAAAACTGTAACTACTTCTATGTCAAAAAAACATATTCGTAGAAATCTTTGGAAAAAAAGATCTTTAGAGGCAGTAAAAGCTTTTTCTTTAGCTAAATATGTTTCTACCGGACAGTTAAAAAGTTTTTTTGTGCCACAAAAAAAAGTCTTTGAAAAAATCCCAATTTCATGCAAACTATCACACAATTAGAAAGTCACAAGTTAGGATATGATCACACCGCCAAAGCAAATCCTGAAAAAATTTTAAAACCCAATTTCCCAAATAACTCCAAAACTCACTACCCAAGCATCCATATACCCTAACACCTTATGTCTCCAATGGACCCAAAAGCCATCAACACCTTGTCTCCAATTATAATAACCCTTAATGGAAACTAACCCAAACATAATCGATATTAATCATATAAATCAAATAAAATAACCTAAGCTATGAAATATCTTTCTCGTTCATTACAAACTTTCAAAGCCATTGTCATTGACATGCCCTTAAAATATAAATAACAAATAAAATGAACTAATTAGTGAAATAAAACATTCTAAAAAATATAATTTGCATGCAAATATGCCAAAATTCTATAATCTCTTTTAAATTCCAAATTCTTTGAAAATGAAAAGTTTGCATATGCTCCGATGAGCGCAATAAATATTTTATTCGAGAATGCAACACGGATTGAATAATAAAAGTACTTTTAAAACCCTAACTCCAAAAGACGTGCAAATATGTCAAAATTCACAATCTATTTGAAATCTCAATTTTTTTTTAAAATGAAAAGTTTGCATGTGCTCCGATGAGTGAAAAAAGTATACAAACATGAAATGCAAGAATGTTACATGGATTAAAAAAATTATGAGTTTTAATTTCTCTCTCTGAAAACTATGTAAACACAATATATAAATGTACTGAAATACATGCAAGTGCATTATACGAATGCATCGAAACATGTACCAATACAATCAAAATATGCTAATAAACATGCAAATGCACTAAAAAGTGTGCAAGTGCATCATACAAATGTACTGAAACATGTGCACAATACTTGAAAAGAAATTTTAAATCCCCCCATGTGCTCTGACAAACATGTTAATCATGCAAATAGAAATGTCGTAGAATGCTATGCTGGATCAAAAGTGAGCTAAATTGAAATTCTATTTTTTTATTAAGAACCCGTATGTGCTCTGGTCATTACACTGAACTCCTAAGTCCAAACTTTGAAAATGCTATGCGGGTTAAATATGAACTAAAATTTCAAGTATAATCCTCCTCCTTCAAATGGATTAGAATCGACAGACTTGGATAAGCAAGCGAACATGCAATTTGAAAAACTACTCAGATGTGTAATTTTAAATGCACATTAGGCTTTCAATGCTTTTTTAAACAATATCATCATAAAAATGCAAGCTCTTGATCCCAATGTTCACATGACAATTCACAAAATTGGCAATTAAAACCGGTCTTGTTGGTGAGCAAATAGACTTGACAAGGATTAAATACGAAAAAAAATTACCTAAAAAATTCAATGATAGTCGTGTTGAAAAAGAATCTTAATCGGAGAGAACTTCATCTTTTTAAATGTCTTTAAACTCCTATAAAATATAAATAAATTTAAAATTAACTCACGGTAAGCCCGATAATGACTGCATTGATAGAAAATCTCAATAGAAGCGGACTTCACTAATTTCCAAAAATACCTCCAAATCCCAAATTGATCACTTAGGGCTCAAATTTCAATGAAAATTCAAAAATTGAATACTTAATAAAACATAAAATTTAAAAATATATAAATGAAATTAAATATCAAAAACTTAAAGCAAAAACCCACCTATCCTAAACAACAGTTTGAGTATAAATTTAAGAATAACTTAAGAAAAATATAAAATCTAGAATCACAATAATTGATTTGGTTTACATTACAAAAAAAGTGTTTAAGACACTCAAAGGTCCGGAGAAGTTCATAAAGAAAAGTATGGTGGAGCACTGCTGGGTTTAGAATAATTATGGAGTGACTAAAGAGTTCCTAATTAAGTAGGATTCCATTATGAATCAACATTAAATCTATGTTTATTTCTATTAGTTACAAAAATGCTTGACAAAGATATTCAAAAAGGGGAACTTTAGTTTATGTTATTTGCATATGCCAGCTTTGATAGATAAGACATCTACTGAAATAATTGAAATGCTAAAATACAAGTTGATAAGACTTGATGGAGAAAAAGGATTCATGTAGCCGACCCCTATGTAAAAAGTTATAAGGTAAGCGACTTAATATTAGTATAACAAAAAGAGAAATATTGACATATCATCAATTAATAATTGGAAAATGAAGTAAAGCGTAGAGTATTGTGGATATATTATAAATAAAAATGAGGTCATTTATCAACATATGACATCTAAAGTTAAATTGTTCAAATGAAAAAAGCCTCATAAGTAATGTGCAATGAATGGATATTATGTAGACTTCAAGAAAAGTTTCAGAAGACTCCAATTAAAAAGTGTAGCAAATAAACAAATTAATTAAATGGATGGTGGGTGTAACACCAAGTTAAGATAATGTTATAAGAAGTAGACATGGGTGATTTGGGCTTGTGTAATAGAGGGTATAAGGCGCACCAATAAGGGTAGATAGAACGCATTGAAAAGTCAAATATGATCAAGGGAAATCAAAAGCAATATAACAAGAAACTGAGTAAATAATCTTTGTACAAAAATATATTTAGCAGTTCATGCAACAATACTCAAGAGGAATGAATGGCAAATGAAGAGTAATAAAGCTAACCCCAAAATAGTTTTGACAGGCACACACACATACAAATACAAATGTTTGTGCATAATTACGTAAAACATCAACAATGCTTTTTGAAGTATAAACTAGGAGGTATTTTGCCTACAAAGGAAAAGGTGAATGTAACAAAAAATTACAGTTTGCAACAAATGAAAACAGACAATTAGCAATATGATAAGAAACTTTGAAAAAACAATTTGTACAAAAACAGCTATAACACAAAGTCAAGAGGAATGAATGGCAAATGAGGAGTAATAAAGCTAAGCCCGAAATATTTATGACAGACAAACATATACAAATACAAATAGACGTGCTCAATTAGGGTAAAGCATCAAAAAAGTTTTTTGATGTATAAACTAGGAGGTATTTAGCATACAAAGGAAAAGCGGAATAATGCAATATAAAAATAAGTAAATAAATTACAGTTTACAACAATATAAATAGGCAATTAGAAATAAGGAAAAAAATGAGTAAAAATCATTTGCATAAACATAGATATAAACTTCATGCAACAAAATCCAAGAGGAAAGAATGGCAAATTAGAATTAATAAAGCCAATCCCAAAATAGTTAGAATAGACAAACAATTACAACTAACATTTTTTGGGATTAAATGGGTGGGGGTGTTAATGATTCTTTCTTTCATTTCCCTTTTTTTTTCCTAATTTGTAAAATTCGGCGGAGGGTGATTAAGAGGATATGTTTTTTAGAGGGTGGGGGTGGGGTTGGCAGTTGCCTATTCTCTTATTTTGTCACTACTATAATCACAAAGTTTGCTCTAGAAGTCCGAAAAAAGGCTGAGTTGCTTGGCGAATTTACAAATCAATTAAATGATTAAACAAATAATAATTGCCTGTTGTGTAATTTAAGATCGTGAAAACAGCTCAAATCAGTGCTTTAAAAACCGGACCGGACCGGCCGGTTCAACCATGAACCGGTCACAAGGCCGGTCCGGTTCAGCCCTAAAACCGCTTCTGCAAAGAACCGGACTGAACCGGTCAGAACCGCTGGTTCAACCGGCGAACCGGTGAACCGGTCCGGTTATTTTTGAACCGGCCGGTTCAAATCTCACAAATTTTAAGTATTTTTTTAAATAAATAAATTAATATACATTAAAAACATTTAATTAAAGTTAAATACATTTTATATAATAAGTACTTTTGTCCTCAAAGCATCATGAAACATCTTTACATGACCTCCTCATGTGCTCTCTTTGTGCAAGGAATCTAAATATGCTATATAAACAATGGCAAGAAAGTGTTTCTAAGGGATGTGGGACTAAAGAAAAGAGATGCGGAATGTATGAGTTCATAGCATATATAATGGGTATAAAACCTATTTTTAAACAGATTTTTTAATTAATTATTTTTTATGTGAGTGATAATTATTTATTAGTTAACAATAAAAATTTATTTATTTATACATAATAAAAAATAATTTATCATTAATAATTTTATTTATTTATTAATGATTTTAGATATAAATTTATAAAATAACTTTTGTATACAATATATCATAAACATGTAAAATATATTTAATCATATAATATAAAATAAGAATAATTTATATTAAATTTATAAACTTATGTTAGAATTAAATTTATATTAAATATGTAACATAAATTAATAATAATATATATTAAATTATATGGTTATATATAAATTAAATTTAAAATTTGAAAAATATTCAAATTTAAAATTATCATATTTTTTTGAGTGTAAATTCTTATAATTATGATATTTAATTTTTTTTTACTTTTATGTGAGATTTTAAAATAATTATTTTACTTAATTATATAAGTTTTTATGTTTCATAATTTTTTTTTTTAATTTAATTTTTTATCTCATACTTTGAATGATAACATTATTTTTATGTTAATTGTATTAAATTTAAATAATACTTATTATTTATTACGTCATCCGGTTCGACCCCGGTTAGACAGGTCGAACCGGTCGAACCGTGAACCTCTCCTTGTTCCGGTTCGTTGTTCGGTCCGGTTTTCAAAACCTTGGCTCAAATTATCTTGAAACTCAAACTCACTCACCTCAAAAATATAATCTGTGATTTAACTGAACCTTGTAAGATGCCATTCAGATTTTGGTGAAATACACGAAAGTTTATTCAATAACAAAAATGAAGATGCCAGTATGTATCTGTTCAGTAACTAGAAAGAATAGAATGCAAGTTGATTATTTTTTAAGGTTTGGATTACAAAAAATTAAATATAAGTTGTAGAAACAAATTAAAAAAAAAAACGAGATGGTTTGGGTACGTAAAACTAAATGGAAACACAGGTAGTTTGAAGTAAATCTGAAAGAACATGAAGGCAAAGAGGTAGACTAGAGTTAATGCAATAAAAGAACAAATTTATTGGAAATTATAATAGTACCTCTTCAGCAATACTAATTAAATCTTCAAAGGTCAGTTCTGCTGCATCCCCCGTCATTCCTTGGGATAAAACTTTCACAGAGTTGCTTTTGGCACTTTTTAACTTCATGTGCTGAATATCCATAGACTTTCCACATTCAACATTCTTCACCTCGGGTTTTCTCTTAGTTCCACTAGATTTACAAGTAAAATCTTTAGAACCATCACATTTTTTCGATTTCCTGGTGTTTTTCTTTGAACAGTTTTTTGCAAGGATTTCTTTACCGTCTAAATTTTTTTTCAGTTCAGCTAGTCTCACATCAGCCTCGCTTGACATGGATTCTACCATAGAAACACTACCCTGAGGCGCTGTTTGATTGCCTGATATTGAACATGATTCATCTAAATTTCCCAATTTTTCATTTTTCAAAGTATCACTGCCATGCATCCATGTAGGTAAACGCCGTTTACTTTGTTTATCAGTATCAATAATCACCTCAGTCATGTCTCTTATATAGTTAAAAGAATACCACCTTAGCCTGCAATCGATCATAAGCAAGTCACCTCTTAACCAAGCAAAGAAAACTCATGTGCTTGCAAGAAGCTAAAATGCTGAATTATCATTCCCTACCAACTGCACAACATCTTAAACACCCAAACTCAACCCAAAGAGAGGGCATGTTTGCCAGAAGAACGGTAAGCAAAGCACAGTTAAGAAAGTCTAAATTGAACAGTAAATACCAAGTATAACTTGGCAAGACATTTCATTATGCATAATATTAAACAATAAATGGGTATCAAAACTAAAGATGGTCAGATTACTGTGTGAAAATTTCATTTAAAGTCGCTATTATGTTAACAGGAAAAGCGCCAACACATTGCCCTGGTGTTTATGACAATGAAATGTCTAACTTCTACCGTTATAAAATAAAATATATTTTTTTGTTTAGTTGGAAATATTTGGGGTGTAAAATAAAATGAATGCATGAGTTTTAATTTTTCTAAAGTAAACCCTATGCAAAGTATTTTTTAGAGTTTGAAATATCTCAAAGGGCACACTTTATGCATTTAAAAATAGTATAAATCAAGACTAATCCAAACTTTCTATCTCGTTCATAGTTCCCTAGCACTAATGAAGTCTAACAACACTTCATGTGCACCCTCCTATATGTCCTAACATGCCGCCTCACTACTTTGCCTCCCTAACCTACTGACCACCAATGAATAAAGTCTCCTAACCAAGCTCTAGCCTTGCGACACCAACTCCCTACGAGTTAGACTCCCCATGACACCATGTGAAACTAGAGTTGTGAGGAATAGTGAAGATGACCCATTTCAATTCACCTCTAAAGAAAACCCTAGAATATATCTGCTTTCCAGGTTATATAACTCAATGGCTACTAGGTGATAGGTCATAAAAGGTTGTTTGAATTGTATACTTGCATGTACCTTCATAGATGTTTAGTAGATAATCGAGGGTCATCACAGATTAAGTGATTAGCCATTCCTCGCATAGGAGGAGGTCAGTCATCAAAGCCACTAGTTCTCATCCAAGGCAGGTACCTCATTCATGTTCAACAACCTCAACAACAGGAAAGCGCCTACCCACGAAGCTCTCAGCTCGCCCTGCCGTAACCATTCGACCATAGAGTTAATCGCATCCCTCCCCTAAGGTGATATGAGGCTCTAGCAGAAGTCGTCGGCAACCCCAATATGTCTACCAGTCACAATGCTCCATCAACTCAAACTTGCCGATGAACACGCCCATTAGCACTGGCTTGAACCTACTCGACACTACTGAACTCACCTAGAGACAAACCACCTAGGTCATACATCAATTTTTCTTCTTTTAGCCTGTCATAAGGAGATATGCGTCTAGGGAAGTCTGTATTGAGAGTCATTAAATTAATGTATTTTTTATACTTTTAAAATGTAGTATTCCTTGTAGCCCTTAGATCTATATAAAATAAAGGGTGATGAGGAGCATTTCAAATCTTTTTTATATGATCCTGAATGACTAAAGTTTGAACATGACTATCCGAAGGGACACCATTTTATGTCCATGAATTGGAAAGATTTCTATCACTTCTAGGCTTTAATTTGCAAACTGAATGGACGTGTCCTAATAATAAAGCTTCATAATGAACAAAACGCCCTCAGAAGGTTCTTACAATATTCCTTAACTATACCATTCATAGGGAACAAGCTATTGTTAGGAAACATATGGTTAGTCTGCAAGATCACAACTACAAAAATAAACTTAAACGTCTAAATTTGTCTATAATGCGTCTGAAAGTTCACGACTTGAACAGGAACCCTAAACACCAAAATCTAATCCGCTACATCCCATCATTTTAAGTGAAGTTTAGCGAGAATTACAAGCGATAAGCAAAAGCTCAACTCAAATTAACAAAATCAGGAAGGAATCACAAAATCCCCTTCCACCACAGCCCCACCAAATTGTCAAAATATAAGATATCTAGAATTTTATTCGCCGCCGATCAAAAAAAATAAGATTAGAGACAAAGAGTCAAAGAGGCGTACAAGACTTAAAGCAAGAAATCAGAGAAGATCCCTAATCGGCATCAGGCAATCCAATTATTATCCCTGCTCTCCTTCCACTAGCAGAGACGACGGACAAAACTAGTTTTTTCCGGCCAATTTATAAAAAGAGCAGCTTTTAAACTAAAATAAGTTTAAGTAACAGGTTTAGAGAATAATTTAAAAATAATAAATAAGAAAAACCAATTCACATTTTAGATAAAACGGAAAATTAAATTACATAATCTAAAATGCCTAAAATCATTTAAAAAAAATAGATTTTCGATTTTCCGGTTTCTATTAAAATCTGAAAATAGTTTTTCTTTTTCAAATATTTCAAAAAGAAACCGGAAAAATTAATTCCGATTTCAATCTTTCTTTTTTTAAAAAATAACAATTCATTTTAAGGGTTTCTTAAGAAATAGGAAATAAGAAACAGTATTTGCTTATTTTATAAAAAAAATTATTATAAACTGACTTTTAAACTCAATTTTTACGTTTCTTTTAAACAAAGTTTTATGCTTATTTAAAAAAAATCAATATAATTCGTTATTTTATTAAAATCACGAATTTTTCTGTATTTTTTATTAAATTAATATTTTAAACAATATTCCGATTCCAATTCCGGGTTCTAAATAAAAAAAGAAAAAAAAAATAAAACATGAAAAATCAGTTAAATGTAGAAATTAATGTAATTCACTAATATATAATTAAATAAATGTAGAACTTCACTATTTAATAATTAATTAAAATGTTGATTTAAAAATAATAAAAATACAGAAAAATTCCTGATTTTAATAAAATAATAATTATAATGATTTTTTTTAATAAGCATTGATACGTCATGCAAAAATTATCTTGATTGGGCACGAATCTCGAGGCAAAACTTAGTTGGAAACTTCAAAAATTAATTTCGGAAGCATATGAACTCCGATTTCAGCGATCTTATAGCCAAATTGAGCGTCCGCAACAAGCATAAAAATTAGTTTATAAGAAACCGAAAATTTTAGTTTTTAATAAAATAAACATATACGGTTTCCTAAGAAACCGTGAAATCATTTTCCCATTTTTTAAGAAACTGGAAAATTGATTTCCGATTTTCTTACCAACCATTAAAATTATTTTTTTTTTTAAATGAGAAGGTAAAAATCGGAATTGATTTTTTAGATTTCTTTGAAATCTTTGAATAGAAACCGGAAAATTATTTTGCACATTTTAGAATATGTAATTTAATTTTTAGTTTTCTCTCCTTAAACTTATTTTAGTTTAAAACATGCTTCTTTTTATAAATTGAACATTTTTTTTCAAACTTTAGGGAAGAGGACAATGGCAGCAAAAAACAGGGCATTTTTTTTATAAATTTATATTGTTATTATTATTTTACTGACTAATTAACTAATAATTTTGTGGATATTGTATTCTAAATTTGAATTTTATATTCAACAAAAAAAAATTTGTCCATTATTTAAAAAAAAAAGCTATTTTTAATTTATAAAAGCCATCAAATTGATGTTTTAAATAACCATAAGACAAATTAATTGAACTTATATTATATTTGCTAAAGTTAATACTATACCAACAATTTTAACATGCAACTTGTACTATACCAAACTACATCTCTTCCTCTATCTTGATGCATTTGTCTTCTCTTATGCTGCACAATTACAATGATATCTTTCTCTTATTATTGGATGAAAGTTTGCTTATGGGTGCTACCGACCTTTGCTAGCAGGAAAGTTCGAAGAGAATGGAAAGAAGAATAAAATGATTTGTGGGAAAGTATATCGTTAGCTTAATGGTGTCTTATGAACGTATCAAGTATCTAAAATGTGGCTTTTCATATTTTATTTATAGAGATCTGAGGGACATAAAATGAGCTACATAAAAAAATATATAGAAGTACAATAATAAATGATGTTTAATGCAGACTACCCATGACACTTGTATTGCTTTGATAGGTGATGGGAATGGTGGCTACTTTCTTGTCTAACTTCTCAATCTCATGGCAAGTTCTCTTCTATCGAGTGTTCAATACTTTGGCGATGTTGGCGAGTTCTTGGAGGTGTAGCATCAAAAGTATCAAAAGCATTAGATGAAAGAAAGGGTCCAACCAACCGGGCTCAACACAAAAAAAAATTACAGCTCAGCTAAGTAAACCCACACCAAGAGCATGTTGAAGACCATAAGCTAGAATACTCTTTATATTTTTCAACTTAATTATATACATGAAAATTTAATGCATAATTATAATTATATGTGTGTAAGAGTGAGTACTTGTATTATGGATTTCATATATTAATTTGCTAGTAGTGGCACTAAATTGATTTAATTAAGTGTCTCATACATGGAGTGAGTGATTGACCAAGCCAAGTAGCCAAGGAGGAGTGTATAGGATGGCTAAACATTGGTAGAAGGAGAAGTTATGGTGGTTTTTAGAGTGGGACCCCCTTTCCCTTTCCCTCTTTTCAAATTCAATTTTATTTTATTGTAACTTATATTTAAACATTATTTGCTATGGAATGAAGTGCTTAGATGTTTGTTAATTACGTTGGAGTGAATTTGAAGTGGTGTCTTGGCTTGGTGGTTGACCATAGGAGAGAGTTTTGGTGATCTCTCTCACTTAGTCATCTTTGGTGAGCTGTTTGGGTTTTTTTTTTTTTTTTGGTATAATAAATTATTGCATCTAGTTATGTCTCTCTCCAAATACTTTCTAAAAATATTTTCTCCAAGAAAATCTCAAAATAAAAAATCCCCACTTAAATCCACTCATCGTGGTTACCCAAGCCTTGGCTAAAAAAAGACCTAGTGTAGCTCCAATTTGGAATTTGATGGCCTTAAACACTTCCAAAATTTGTGAGAAACACTAGAGTACATCTAAAAACATCAATCTATCGTTCCTTAATTTTTCCAATTTTTCATGAGTCTAATTCCTTCTATTGAAGCTTAAATCCTAACAAGTCAAATCAGCTAGATTAGGATTTTTGGATTCAACCACTTATAAAATTCTAAAAAATATTTCAACCGCTCTAAAATTTTTGAAAACTTTTAATTCACAACTAGACCTTATTGTATAACTTTTGCAAGGGATTTGAAGGTTATTTGAGTCAGTACTTTAGGATATCTTGTCAATTTAAGTCAGCCTAGTGTTGTCTGAGATTTCAAGCCCAAGCCCTAGGTCAACATTTGTCACACTCCTAACTTGCAATCCACTATCAAAATTACTCCACCAATATATTTCCCACATTTTTAAGACTCTTGTGGAGAGCTACAATGCAATTTAACCCTCACCAAGTTGCCTCTCTCATAGGACACAACCCCAACATCATCTATCGTATCAGAGCAAAATTATGAGTATTGGAAGACTTAAAGGATTTGAAAAAAAATACCTCCAAAATTATTAATTGGGTCATTTGAATTATCTTTAAATCTTATTATAATTTTTAAAATCATAATGTCTCATTTCTAGTATTTTATCTTAATTAAATGATATTATGAAAGAGGTGGTTGACGCACAAAATGAATTTTATAAAAATATTATGAAAGTTATGAATCACAAAAAGGTTCAAGGAATCAAATGTCATGTCAAAATTCATGTAAACTAAATAAAAAAGATATTGATTTTGAACCAAAAGAAATAAATCATAATCCTTAATTGAAGTTGAATTCCCTATTCAAGTTGATATATTTATCATCATCTTAAATCCTCCAATGTTTACAACTATGTCTAGTGGTCATCCACGTACCATTAATTTTCTTAAAATAACACCATGTGGTCGACATGCATATATGATAAAACCAATAATAGTGTTTTTTAGTAAATACTCTCAAGCTAACCCATTTGTAGGACAAAATGAATCTCATTAACATGTGCAACATGATGTCACTCCTACAACTACATATACTCTATGACCATTGAAGCATTCCTATGACACATTTATACATATCTTCAGAGAAGAGTTCTTTGAGGTTAAGGAGAATTGGTGTAACACTATGAGCATCAAAAGTACGAGATGATAGACAAGGTCCAACAAGAAGGCTCAATAGTTAAGCAAAGTTCGCCCATCACCAAGAACATGTTGAAGGCCATAAGCCAGAGAATGTTATTTATATTTTCAACTTAATTATGTGTGTAAAAATTTCATATAGTAAAATAATTATATGTGTATATGACTTAGTACTTATATTGTTGATTTCTTGTGTTAATTGGATGGTAGATGTACTTAATTAAGTTAATTAAGTGCCTCATACATGAAGTGAGTTGTTGTCCACGCATATTAGCAAAGGAAGAGTGTATGGGGCCTGCCAAACATGGAAGGGGGGAGAAGTTAGGATGGTTAATAGTGAAGATAAAATATCATTTCATATTCAATTTTCTATTGGTATAACTTGTATTTAAACATCATATTCTATGGAATAAAGCGTTTAGAAATTTTGTGACTAAAGTTGGAGTGAATTCTAAGTAGTGGCTTGGCTTGGTGGTCGATCATATGAGAGAGTTTTGGTGATCTCTCACACCTCATCATCTTTGGTGAGCTAATTAATTTTATTTTTCTAGTTTTGGTGATCTCTCACACATATATACAACTCTTTTGAAAGGTCACAACTCAATTTAACTCTCACTAAGTTACCTCTCCAATAGACCATACCCCAAACATTTGGAAGGAGTCCTTGAGTACCTTTGATGTAAGGGGTGAGTCCACTTGAGTTGTAAGGATAGTGAACTCCATGGTAAGGAAAGTGTTAGGAGTAAAGAATGTGTTTTCTTGGGATGACCCTTCCCTCATACTAGAATGATATATTTCATTGATGTCTCACCATTCGAGGTGGAAACAAATTACTTTTTACAAGTGTGCTCTCGTAGAAGGGATGTGTCCTCCTAATTTGAGAGGTTCTATGTGAATCCTTGAAACTTCTCTTAGAGGTGACTCCCACATGATTGTTTTTACAAATTTAGTTTGATTCCCATGGTGTATTGTTCATTATAGAGGTCTATGAGGTTTTAGTTTGATTCCCAGTACTCATTTTTATTTATTTTCTTTTTTTTTTCTTTTTTTTTCTTCTACTTTAAGAGAGTATATTTGAATTGATTTCTAATACATGATCATCGCTCCCTTTATAGTAGCCTAAGTTTGGAATAATTAAGGTTTATTTGAAAGGATACATAATGTTATAATTACAAGCTTATAATGAACTTTTTAATTAATCGGAATACTACATCACTAAAATTTAGTCATTCAAACCTAAATTATGTAGTCAAGTGTTTCTAAGTGGTTTTAGAGTTAATTTTAGTAGGAATTATTAGTCTTAATAATTTTAATTAGTTTTGTTAAGATAATTTATTTTTTATTATCTCCCACCTTGTAATGAATGAATCACCATTAATTTTTTTTTTCTTAATTTATTTATTCCAATTTTGTAATTTTAACTTTTAATACAAATAATCTCAAATGAAAGAAATGAACTTTAGGAGCAATTAATATACTTGAGCATGAAATAAATTTGCACTAGCTTTTATTAAATATTGCATTACACTACAAGGAAGTACATAAGAACTCTAACTACATGCATGAAACACAACTAATAAAAGATGATAAAAATAAAATAACAATAAAAAAAAAACAAAAACACTCAATCACTCCTCCTCATCATCATAATCATCTGTTGCTGTTGTTGCTGGTGTTGCTGTTGGTGATTATGGCTATAAGGCTCGTAGATTGGGGTTGTAAGGAACATGGGTTGATATGGATCCTAAAGAAGCTGACAATTCCTAAACATTCAAACCGATGCTTCATTGAACTCATAAGCATATTAGCATTATCGTTCTTGCATGTCTATCATGTAATACATATTGTGGCTCATTCCTTATTACCACTGTCTATTCTCCTAAAAAATAGGTATAAATACCGACAAAATTATCCCTAAGGTCAGCCACATGGTCTTCTAAGGTTCCATGGGCTCTAGACTTGGGTTAACTTGAATTGGGTTGGCTGGTGTTGGACATGCTAGGCTGGCTAGCACCCTCCCCTTCTTCCCAGGTGTTTTCCTTAAAATTTTCTATTTAGCCTTGGTAATAGAAGAAATGGGAAAGAGCTGCTTTTCTCCATGCTCACCTAAAACACCTCCTAGCAAATACAAAGAATAATTCAAAGAAGAGTGCCCATAACCTACAAAGGTAGATCACCTAACCATCTAAAGGAGGGAGTGATGGATAATTTTGCCTAAATCCATTGAGTGACCAACTTGAATATAATAGTTTAGGAGTACTATCCTTGGTCATCTCACTAATATTAATGTTTGGTACAAAATAGGTAGAAATAAAGCAGTGCCAAGCTTTAGACACTCTAGTGAGTGTCGATGCAGGAAAATTAACAATTTTCCCTCCCCTACTCTCCATTCAGCTCCACTACAAGTATTAGACTCTAAGAATCTCTTGGGGGTATACAGGACAGTTGATAAATGTGGTGTAGTCATTAAATTCTAAGTTAGAGGTCCCATAAACACTCTATCAAATGCTATTCACTTCCCTTTCATAAAAGCCCTTTATCCTAAGCTTCCCTTGTATTACCACATAACTTCCAAATAACAAAAACTACATAAGTAGCAAGATCTACACAAAATTTCACCCACCCCTATTTATAATCCTCATTTCTACCATTCCCATAGGACTCCTAATGCCTTTCTCAGGAATAAGCTGCATGTATACAACAGAATTATTTCACCTAAATTTTGTAATGGAGCTCACAAATTGATTTTTGTCGTAGGATGAGGAAGATTACTTCTTTCAAATTGTAACTTTGGGAGCCACTATTCTTTGAAGGATTGAAAGAATAAAACACAGAACAAAGGGAGTAAAGAGTGCAAGAGACCAGGGTGAAAATGAAAGAAAATGGGTAACATTTCTATTTAAAGCTTTGGGTCTTGCAATGCTGAGTGTTGGAGCACTATGGCGCTCAGCTAGTCAAAATGTCATTCTGGTCGAAGGAAGGATAAGCACTATGGCATTGTGGTCAGGTGGCACCATGGTGCCAAGTATTGGAATTTGAAATGATAGAGTAAACAAGAGAAAGTGTGTTCCATAAGGAATTGTCTAATAAATATAATGTATGTAACCAAGTGCTCAAGAATATATGAGATGTTGAATATGCTAAAAGATAAAATTATTCATCTTTACTCTTTATTTATAGGGATCCGAGTGCTATAAAAAAGGCTACATTAGATAAAAAATGTATAAAAATATATGACTTAATGACTCTTAATAGAAATTATCTTAGATACGTGTCACACTCTAGTTGGTTAGAGAGGAGATTACTTTTCCTGGCCTTGATTATTTGTGTTTGGGGTGAGTTCAATAGTGATAAGTATGTATAATCAAGTAGACATAGACAAATCTATTAGTGAGTCTTGAATTAAGATTTCTATGATTGGTCAGTGCTTTGAATTCTTTGTTGACATGTGCTATAGCTTTGTATTAGAAGGCTAATGAGCTTGAGTTGCAGGGAAGGTAAGTATTGTGGTTGGCTGTTTATGATAGGGTGAGTTGAGAACCTCTTGAGTA
This sequence comes from Dendrobium catenatum, assembly GCF_001605985.2. NCBI lineage: Eukaryota > Viridiplantae > Streptophyta > Magnoliopsida > Asparagales > Orchidaceae > Dendrobium > Dendrobium catenatum. The sequence goes on along the minus strand of NW_021319238.1, from coordinate 258,962 downwards.
AGCATTTTTCTGTAGCTGAGGCAGTGAGTATTGTTGATGATACTCCACTATGGATGATGGTGAATAGCTTTGATAACTAGTCCTCCTTAGAAGGCAAGTGGCGAGTTACGTGATCCACAAGAACCCTTTTTTTATTTATGTGGGAGGCATCTACATTCTAAGCTAGATCTCATGATCTTTGGAGTGAGCTCTTTTGTGGACCCTATTGAGTGATAGCTCATTTATGATGACTTGGTGACTACCCGTTGAATACGTAAAAGGCATATACGAGTATATAATTATATCAATAATCATTGAGTTAAAGGTACTTTCAAGTAGTGATCATTCAAATATAGGGTTTATCCAAATGTTTTTAGTGCCAATGAAATTTAATTTTCTTCACATGGTACATGAAAATATTATAATTCTTAATCATTAACTAAATTCAACTACATTACAAATTGTCATGGTTATCTCTAATGAATGTTATAGTAATCAAATATTTGTGGAGCAATGACCATGTTCATCATATTTCTTTTCATCATCACCTTCTTTTACTTTTAAATCAACATATGCTACATCATCAATAGTTGTTGGATTAACTAACTTAATGTAATGCTTATTTACTAACATACTAGGGATGCTTGAGTACCCTTGGCTATAATATCCAATTGAATCCCTTTTCACTATAGTCGACACACAACTATGAGATTAATGTTGAATGCACATTTAAAAATGTTGAAGGAAAATTTCCAAGTAGAAACAAAAGCATTATTCCTATCGGGTTCATATAAAGGTTGAACCTTATTTGGTCTATTTGAAACCCTTTTGAATTAAAATCAATAATGATCAAAAGAGGTAAACCTTGTTTGAACCTTATTAAAACATAAATCTAATGTGTTCAAAATGGTTAGATTCAAATTAGAGTTGGATCAAGTTAAAATGTTGTTCAAATATCTTTCATTTGTTGATCAAGCATGATTCAAACTTGTATCTTTGACGCTATGTTTGATTCTATGTTCATCTTACTATTAAAATGATCTTGACCTTAATTTACATAGCTATATTTTTTCATCATAATTAATATAGATCATATAAATCATTAAAAGAATCACTCCAATCTTAAGCTTATTAAAATTTAAGAATGCTAACCCACAAGTACGAAGTCATTTGATTCAACTACCAACTCACTATATTCTTACCTGTCATAAGAATATTTCTCACAAGAAAATAATGAAAAGAAGCAATGGTTCCATAAAGAAATATAATGTTGCGAATGAGGCTGCTAGGAGCATTATTATTGTGTTTAGAGTAATATGCACTTTGAGAGGAAAATATCTTTTAAGGTTATTTTATGTATACTCGCATATTCCTTCTCAAGTAGGTGGTTAGTAGGTCTCGATATAAAAACTCGCCCTTCAAAGGGGCCTATAGGAGGAACTAGCCTAAGCAATCTAAGGGGAGCGACAATCACTCAGAAGTCGAAAGGAGGATTGCTCTAACCCGATCAACATACATTACTTGCCCAAGCATATCGAAGAACTTGCTCAATACGAGGTGAAATGGAGATTTCTCGTCCAATCAATAGCTCGACACCCACCATGTGCCTGGATTTCATTATCAGTCACTCACTCTCTCCTAGAGCGACCATCTCTCCATCTAAACTTAGATACATAAAATAGCATACTTAGGATCCTCAGCTTGCCCTATCCACATCAACCATAGTTATTTCTCTCAACCATCTTACCTTAATCATCAGTTCCCTCACATCAATATGGTGGCACGTGTCCAGGCAAGTGTGCAACATTATATATATAATATGTATCATGTTCTATTTTCTTACTTTTTCTTTACATAACCTTCCTTATAGCTCTCAAAATGCTATAAATAGGAGTTGATGATAAAGAGTTTGGGGACCTTTTTTGAACCTTTGACTCTTTTACATTTTTACTTTATACCTCTAAGTATTTTTTAACATTTTCTTAGATTCTCTCTCTCTTTCTTCAACTATACTTTCTATTATATATTCTCATACAAATCCTACTCAGATGTTCGCTCAATTAACCTTTTAATTAAATTGGATGTTATCCAAAGATAAAATTGAATTCAACATTGTCATTCTAAGATGACTTTTGAATATACTTGATCGAATAATAATACAAGACATACAACAAAAAAAAAAAATAAATAAATAAAGCTTTTGTCCCATTATGTGGGGTCGGTTATGAATCTTTTTTTCTTCATTATGTCAGGTTAAAAGTCAAATTCTCATTTAAATTATAACCAATTCTTTTTTAAGTCTCAACCTAAAAATATATTTTATAAGACATAAAATTAAATTTTATTCTTTATTTGATTTGATGGCTGAAAAATTAAATTACTATAAATAAAACAGATCCAAAGATACAAGTCGTCTTCCTCCTCACATCTGGTCCCAAGGTTACGGGCTTACGGCCAAGCCAAACTCATCCTTTTTAAGCTTCTTTTAACGTCGACCGTAGGAGAAACAAAACCCTACGCGCTCAGTCTTCTGAACCCAAAGGCCTACTGGTTCTCAACCACCGATTTACATTTTGCGTACCTCTATATAACAATCGCTATTCGCAAACCGTCTATTTCCCTTGTCTGAGGCCGGAGTAGCAGCGTTTACCATGGCAATGTCATCGTCACCGACTGCTTCGGAGTCCGCGGCGGCGGACGGGCCTGTGCTGAGTCTGATGAGCAAGCGTCTTCGAGCTCTGCGCAAGAAATACAACCGAATCCTTCATATGGAAGCCAGCATCGCACAAGGAAAAACCCTAAATAAGGAGCAGGAAGAAGTTCTTCGCTCCAAGCCTGGTGTCATTGCCCTCATTGACGAGTACGAGAAGCTACGGTCGCCACTTGCCGCCGCCGTGCAGGAGGAGATTGCCCGCGCTGCTTTTTCCTTCTCGTCAGATAACCACAGACATACGCCGGAAGCGGCAGATGAGTCTTCTTTGTTGGCCGATTCATCTATGAAGGACTTGCTAGCGCTGCTTTATTTTGGATGCCTTTTCGATGTAAAGCCCCAGAGTGATTTCGCTTCGACCATGCTGACTAGGACTCACGAACGTGGATGCTGCCTAACATATGATTATGTCACTGATGATGCTACGGAGCTGCTTGGGGAGAAAGACCTTGACATGATCTCTGCCCTGGCCGGACTAGTTACATCCAGGCCTCTTTATTCTGGGATCTCTCACAGGAGCGCATTACAGGGCTGCCTTCAGCACGCCAAACTCTGGTTACAGGGAGCCCATCAACCCATTGTTGTGGGATCCTCTGTTACCTGTACGTGTCTATCATCTTACCCTAGTTGGTTTTTTTCTTTGTCTCCGTCTAACTGTTATTATTTTATAGATGATTCCCTGAGGGTGAAGCTGAACAAGATTCTTGATTCGGATTACTATACTACAACACCGGAGATGAAAGCTCCAGTTGATGTTGCTGCTGCCGTTGGCAAGTACAATGCTGCATGTCAGGTGCAAGTTTCAGAGGCCAATGAGGAGCCTGCACGAGATGCACCCAGTGATGATGTGCTGATACATTATCATCAACAGGTTAATTAGCTGCTGGAAACTGTTTTTTTATTGAAGTATCTCCTTAGTTATGCTTTATTTTGCCTTTTGGTTTGTATTATCTTCTGCATTGTTAGGTTGAATTGAAATTCCTTGATACAGTTTAATGAAATTTGACTTGTAGAATTATGACACCTTGAATCCAAAAAGGACAATAAATGATTGTTCGGGCTGAGGCCCGGATATGGTGCGGCTCTTGGAAGAGCTGGAGTTTAAAGACAACAGCTGAAGTCTGTTGTCCTTGTAACCTTTCATTAGAAGTCTTGGCAGAGGTGATCAATTTGAGCACTAACATAGGCGTGATATACTTGGACATTCCGCAGTGGATTGGACACTGGAGTGCTGTTTAGTAAAACAACTCTCCCTAGGAATGACCCTAATCGTTGTGTTAATGCTTATAATTATGATGAATTCTACGTAGAAATGGTAGGATTCCTGCTTTCCAAGTAGCAAGCTTTTATTCTTTGTTTGTCATATTTATGAAATCTATTTTACTATTTCTCTTTCCTTATAATGGAGATTTGATGGTAGTGAGGCCTTCAATGCTTTATGGTGCTGAATGTTGGCCATTAAAAGAGAAGCATAATACTAAGTTAAGTGTGGCAGAGATGAGGATGCTCAGATGGATGAGTGGCTTTACCCTTAGAGATAGGATACGAAATGAGCATATACGTGAAAAGGTTAAAGTAGCTTCAGTAGAAGATAAGATTAGAGAGAGCCGCCTTAGATGGTTTGGTCACATAAAACGGCGGCCTTTCAATGACCCGGTTAGGAGCGTAGAGTTATTAGATTTGACTTATCTTAAGAGAGGTAGAGACAAACCTAAAAAGACTTGGTTAGAAAATATTAGGAATGACCTTTTTTATTAGATTTAAATGAGAATTTGACATTTAATAGGACACAATGGGGAAAAAGGATTCATGTAGCCGACCCCACGTAGTGGGATAAAGGCTCGATGTTGTTATTGTTGTTGTATAATTGAGATTTGAGACTCCATTGTAGTTGGTAATTCCAAGCTGATATCTTAAAAGCAATGTACATATTATTAGCAAAATTTCCTTGCATAAAAATGTTGACCAAGCATGATGACTCACCTACTCTTTGATTGTGTGTAATATACAGAATCCAATATCCTCTATTTTAAAGAGCTATTGAACTCCTAATTGAACTTGTTTAGGCCTTCTACTTCTATCGAGTGTTACTTCTCATCCATCTACTGTATATTCTTGTTTGTCTTCCTATGCATATGAATATTTATGCTTTTATAATTGTTGATCTAAGTGAATGGGTTGTGCGCAATTACATCAAATCCTCATTACATATGTATGCATGCATGCAAGTATGAATTTGCTAATTGTTTTAAACTTTGCTATTGATATTGGTTTTTCTAAATTTATATGTTGTTTCTTTTATGAATTTGATGAAATGTGTTATTTTTCTAAGTAATAACAAGCTTAACTATCTATCAAAAAAATATCTTTTTGTGAAATTTACAGCTTTTTTTGTCATTTTGGTAATGCCTATGCTTGAATTTTTCTATTTTATTGGCAGAAAATGGTCATTATTCTCCTAAATTTTGTATTCATTTCATGTCATTATATGGTCATTGAACATAATACCACTATTTTAATTTTAATGTATGATACAGAAACTTCATACAAATCTAGTTTCTTCAATTCACACAATGATTTATTGTCGATTTTATTCACCATTTTCAAGAGTTTGTATACTGATGTTTAGTACCTCTGCAACACATTGTTTATCTTCTAGCTTTATTTTTTCTTCTTGCAATTTTTATTTGCCTTTGCTAGTTAAACAAACATCAGACTGTAATTGTAAATGGAGTAATATTGCCATAAGTTATGGTGCAGTCGGGGTAATGGATGTGAACTGGGTTTCACCACCATTAATTTTCCAATAGCCTTTGAATCTGGTAATCTTTAGCTTTCAACCATCTATCCATGGGCTGAACATTGCCATCTTTGTCATTATTTGAATCATGATGATGATATGATGATAATGGTGGTGATGGTGATGGTGATGATGATGGATTATCATGCTACTACCAACCATTTACTTTTTCTCTATTTAGCTTGCTGTTCTTTATCGTTGAGAGTTGCATTGTTGTTAATTTTTGGCTTAAATAAATATTTTTGAATGACTTATCCATGTTCTAGCCTTTTTAGCTTTTTGAAACTTTTCCAGAGATTCTCATTCTTTTTTTTACTGCATTGTCCTCGGTAAACCTGGCCTCACATTTGAATGTAGTAGAGTTGTCTTGCACTTTATCTCTATAAAATTTTCATTCATTCATCTCAAACTTTTCAACTCCCATGGTTGTTTCTTTTGACCATGATTCTAAACCTTATTGCTTTGCTGGTTTTCTTTAATTCTATTTTTTAGTTCTGTTGGTCGAACATTTAATTGACCTAAAGCAACTCAAGTCATCCTAGTGTTAGGTGATCCTTACATATATTCATATTCTTGCAATGTTATTTTATTATTTAAGTTCCTGTAATGGAAATCTTTGGTGATTCTCTAGTTACTGATTTCTATTCTACATGATGCTTTGTTTTTTTCCTTTGTGAGCATCAGTTACGTATGTACTAGTGGATTAGATATATATTTTTTATAGGAAAACAACACTTTTATTATAATTACATATTTAAATATGCTACTCTTTATTTGTTTGACATTGGCATGAGAGTATATTCAGTTGGTTTTTGGAAGACCAGGTTTTGAGATATTATTCGATGGCTGAAAAGTCACTTTGACTCACACTAACATGCACCATTTAAATAACACGGCTGTTATGGTTGAGTATGCTATACATATTGCAGATGTATAAAATTATTTATGAGTTTCCAAGGAAGCCATTACAAAGTCATGGCATCAAGTCGCTACCAGTCAACTTTTATAAAACCTTATTGATCCTTCATAGGAATTATGGAGTTGCGTTCTGCAATGGCGAGTGCTAAGACTACTTATATATAACAGAAAGTTGTGTATATAGGCATATATCCATTGATTCACTTGGCATTTCATGATCCAAAGCACGCATAATAAGTACATTTTATCTCTCTTTTCCTTATCCTAAAGTCTCAGTTAGGAGAGGGAATACTCCAAAATGAGGGTGCGGATGGGAAGGCATGTGTCTACTTTTTTACTTGTCATTCCATGATCCAAAACATATGTTACAACAACAACAACATCAAAACTTTATCCCACTTAATTATTAAGGGATTTATATCATGATTATTTGACAAGTTTAATGCTGGTTGTCGACTATCTAACGTTACTTTCTATTTTTTCTAATCCCGGGCTTGAGACATGACAATGATAGTGTTCTCCTCTTTATTATCTCTCTGTTCGCTGATCCAAAACATACATTAATGTGAACAAGAAACACAAAATGGGTACATTATCTCTCTGTTCTCCTCTGTATTCTATAGCCTTGGTCAGGTGGAACATACCGACTTGCTTCACATGTTCAGATTAGGATTATCTTGCAAAATTGTAGAAATGAAAGTCTATCTTAGAATTTATTCATGTTCTTCTACCATTATTAAATAAATGAACTGTATTTACACGAAATACCATCTTGCATTATGCTGGGGATAAACATCTCAAGCTCTTCAGTTTATTTTTTTAATTTTTTTATTGACATTTGGGTCAACAAAGTGGAACTTTCTAATGTTCTAAATTGGTATTGGAACATAGATGGTACCATTCTACCACTTTTATGAAATCTGGATCCTATCAAATTCAATTCCTAGAAATTCTAGAATCTCTAGTTAAAAGAGGGCTTACAAAGTTTGATCGATTTTCATTTTTTGTTAACAAGTGGGATGATAAGATTAGTGCTTATGTATTCAGAAATAATTTCCACTAGATCTTCATTCTTCATGCAGCTTATGTTGTCACCAGTTTGATCAAAATTAAATCTTTCTTTATCAACTTCTATTCCAAGAAATTCTAGAAACTCTTGTCAAAAGAGGGTGACTGAAGTTTCATGGATTTTCTATTTTATTTAACAAGTGGTATGATAAAATAGGTGCTTCTATCTCTAGACATAATGTTGTGATTAGTGGACTTCCTTTTTGTTATCAGAATTGAGTAGCTTTTGGAATTCATCACTTTGTTTATACTCCTAATTTATATCTTCTGGGTTCACCAACTAAGAAAGATTATTATGTTAACATGATTTAGATCCTTCGTTGCTCTTTTGTAACAACACCAGTCAACCCCCATAAGATCTGTTAGTTTCAAAAGTTTATCATTTGATGGAGGAAGATGAAGTCCTTTTTGGTAAATCACTTCCATATCTGGTCATTTATTTGCAGCCATTCATCCATTCAATTTAAATTTGAATTCCCCCTCTTATTTTTTAGGTGAATAATGAAATTTCCTAGCTTCCTCTACTGAACAATAAAGGGAAGAGACAGTTTTGGAAACTATATGCTTTAATTAATCAGAATAATCAGAAAAATGCAATTGTATTCTGATTATATTGCCATTTTTAATTCCAATCTTACCCATACCAACAAAAATAATATCTTCTGGTTTCAAAATATTTGCTTCAACATGGAGGGGTTCAAGGATATGGTTGCTGATTGATGTTGGAGTTCCCATACTCAAAGCGATGGTTTGAATGGTAATAAAGTTGTGGGTCATTAGAAGTCATCTTTGTCAACAACAATATTAACAACATCAAGCCTTTATCCCACCATTGTTTAAAATTGCGCAATATAAGGCTCGTCTTGAGGTCCGCCTCAACGCAATTCCAGTGAAAAATGTCTCGAGGCTTACTCCTCGAGCTTTTTTATGAGATTATAGCATTGCATATATATACTTACGATTGATTCATCCAAGAGAGAAAATGATGACATATGATTGGTACCTTTCAAGAACAAGGGCTTCTTTGGATTGCAACAAGCAAAATATAGTTTCAAAGCGATCTCCAAATAATTTGATTGTTTATTTTTATTGAAAAAAATTTATATCTCAAAATGATTAATTTTATATTTCTACTTATTATGCTCATTACTTATATCATAGTTGAGTGGTGGATTCAAGTTGGTGATGGCATTCTAGAACTACAATATTTCACTATTAAGGTTTTGAGATTAATGTATTCATCATTTGGATGTGAATGCAACTATAGCTCGTATAATCAAGTCCATGCGAAGAGGAGAACTTATGTGTGAACCGTTAAGGATGAATTTCTTGGTGCATATCATGCACAATAAGAAATTGAATGATAGATACTTCAAAAAGAAATGGTTGCAAGATGATGTGAATCCTTTTCTTTGTGAGGATATGATATCATATGATGAATGGTTTATGGATGATGAATTGGAGGTAATACCATTTGACTTACAAGAAGAAGATTTGTACATTAATTTTTAAGCATTTGCATCCACCATAAGACATTTATAGAAAGAATTAAAAAATGTATATATAGAAAACAATTTAATTTTTTTAAGCTCCTTCAATTTGGAATGTTGATGACAAATATTTAGTGAAGAAGAAGATGGTTGAAATTGATAAAAAAAGCAGATTGGAGATATTATACTTCACAGGTGATGAAATGTGGCGTAGAAAGCAATTCATTGTAATGATACCTCAAGTGAAGACCCCCTCAATGATGATAGTGTAGATGACTTTTGAATTGTAGTTATAATATTATAGTTTTCTTTAGAATTAAATGTAGATGAGTAGATAATTGTGAAAGGACTTTGGAGTTGAACTTGATGTTATGTGATGCTTTTATGAAATTCTTGTACTTCTGTTGTTTTGTTATTGTGATGTTTGCATTTCAGTTCTATTTTACGCAATTTATCACTCGCCACTTTACGTCTTGTGCAATATTAGATTTCATATGCTAATTTATTATTTCATAGTTCGATAGAATGTTCATGTGTCATCCTTTAATATACTTTTTTGGTAATTATGTAAAAAATCATGTGTAACCTTTATTTTACTTTTAGTAATTTTAGATTTTGAGGATTGGAACTCAAAACGCCTTGAGTCTTATGCCTCACCTCACCAGCAAAAATGCTTTAATATCTAATTGTGCAATTTTAAACATTGTTTCACAGAACTTTTTTCTATGTGACTTTTGGTCTTAGTCAAATTCTTTTTAATCTTTTCGCTTTAATTTTTTCTAGTTATCTTTTTGATGATGCATTATCCACCTTTTGTGCATGTCTGAACCACATATCTATGATTTCCACGTTAATTTTGTATGTCCATCTTATTGACGCGTTTGCCTTTTTTTGCACATGGCCAAATCACTTCATATTTATTTTTACCAACTTATCATTAATGGATGATTGGGTGCTATTTCCAATCACTTCAAGATAGTAATTTATCAATTAACGCTTCTTTGCTTTGTAGCACGTCATCACTTTTAGATAATTATTTCTCAATTAAATTTTTCTTATTTTGCAACACATTGTCATATTAAAATAATAATTTCTCTGGTTCATATGGCTAATTTTGTCTAAAAGAACTTTTGTTAATTTTATCTTTGAACCATGGTTTAAAATTGCGTAATATGAGGCTCGCCTTGAGGCCTGCCTTTGCGCAATTCGAGTGAAAAGCGCCTTGAGGCTTACGCCTCAAGTTTTTTTCATGAGGCTTGCGCCTCAACTTGGTTGAGGCCCGCCTTAAGGCGCGCCTCGCCTCACTGGCGTGAGGCTTACGCCTCGCCTCACGAACGAAAAATGCCTCAATACTCGATTACGCAATTTTAAACATTGCTTTGAACCTCAATAATATTCTCTCATTGCATGATCCTATCATGGCATTTTATTTTAATTATGACCTAGCCTTAATTTTAAAAGTCATTCTATTATATTTGAACCTCTCACCTAAATGTGCTTTCCTTACTAACAATTTTTAATATTTATATTTTTGAGTATGTGTAGTATATCCAATCATTGTTTTGATAATACAGTCCTTTATATTTCAAAAAATTTCCATAGTTTTCCTGCTTCTCATTTATTTTAGGTCTTACATATTCGAACTATATCTTCAAAAAGCATACAACTAGATATCTCATATTCATCATCTCTTTTAACAAGCTTAATATAAAAATGTGAGCTCTTAAAATGTAATGTGAGTTATGAAATTTTAGAGGTGATGCAAATGAATGCGACATGTTCATTGTGGATGGGCGCGGTGTAATCTTTGCTTTTCAGGAAAAAGTTATACCGAGAAAGAATCATTTGGAGGGTTAAATCAGATTGTTTTACTTAATTATACTAATTTTATAAAATCCAAATCTATCAAGGGGGGCAAAAAATGTCATTCTCCAGCACATGCCCTCTATCTCTAAAGATAAAATCATTGAGCTAGTCTATTAGATCAAACTTGGTGATGGGTATTTTAAGGGAAACTTTAGGGAGATTGCTTTAAGTGCTATTGCTAGACCCTCTTTTGGTTTGGTTCTCTTTGCATCATTTTATAAAATTGCTCAAAAAGAGGCACGTCTCAATGCAATTTTGAAAAAATGCCATGTAACTTATGCCTCACGTTGGCTTGATGCAGTGTACATCTTAATGGGGTTGAGGTGTGTCTCTGGACAACTTGTAAGAGGTGCAAGTCTAAAGAAATAGAAGTTAGGTGATATGAAAAATTAATGTATAGAATAAAATCTATTTTATTATTTCTTTACACCTGAGCCTTGAACAAACATAAAGAGAATGAAAACAAGACATCCTCAACTCCCAGCCGAACACTATTCTCGTTCTCAGAGCTGCAACTAAGAAAAAGGGCGTAGAGAAAGCACCTCAATATAGTGATTATTCTATTGGAGATCCACTAAGTAATGGAGTTGGGGAGACTCTTGAATTTATAAATTATATTCTTATTGATTTAGATTTTTTGTTTATATTGAATTGGAAGTAGGAGGGACTTATTATTGTTACCTTTGGCTTGTTATTGATCTACATTAATGTTAATAAATTTCTTATTAATTTATTGATCTAATTTTGAGACGCGCACCTTAAAATGTCTTAAGGCTTATGCTTCATCTTACGGACATAAAATACCTTAATATATGATCGCATAATTTCACATCTTTATTTGCATCAATTCCTATCTAGGATTTCAATCATCTCTAACTCCTTAAGTGGAAAGTTTGCTTTAGGGGTTGAAACTTGCACACTAACCATCTGGCTTCTCTAAAATTTAAATTGAGCTTATCTTACGTGCTATGTTGGCTGATCACCACATAGTTAGCTGAGAGTGTTTCGATCCCATCATAAGGGATTTGTTATCTTTTTAATGGTTTTCAAGTCATAATGTCTTATGTGTGGGGAGAGGTCAATGTTGTTGCTGACTAGTTTATTAAGGGGTATTCTTGTAAGTGCTCTAAATTATGAATAACTTTGAGGTATATGTAATAGTATTAAGTGCAATGCAAAGCACATGAGTTCCTTTTTTTATTAATGTGCATAGCACAAAACAATGCGGTGTGTTTAGTGATAAGACCGTTCAGTATTTGTGTGTGTATGTATGTAATTTACCAAATTTAAACTTTATAAAGTAATAATTTTTAACAAATATAGTGATACATTCGATGACAGTAGTTTCTTACTATCCAAAGTCTTAAATAAGAATTGAAAAATGAAAGAATAAATTGATTAAAGAGTAGTTAAAAATCAATAATATTCATGAGATTGAGAGACTAACTTGCAATCAAAAGGTGGAGGCATGAGGTGAGCGTGTGTGAAAATGCAGCATTTGTGTTTTAAAAAAAAAATTGAAATCTGGCTTCTCAAGGATATATCAAGTAATATTCTTGAGAAGATGCATGTGGGCTCGAAGCTATTTGTGTTTTAAAAAAAAAATCAACAAGAAGTAATTAAGAAAACTAATGTTCAAGAGAGCATGAGGAGGCAAACATTGGGAAATAACTAACTTCACTGTGAGAATGGAGAAATAATGAGCAATGACTCAATGATTATGAAAGTCAATGAGAAGTGAATGTTTCTCGAACTTATTACGGCCTAGTTTGATTGGACGTTTTTGGTGCTTATTATTTTTTAAAAGCGTAAATTTACGGTTTGGTTCATCATACCACGGTCCCAATAACAACATTTTTTTTCATTTTTTTGCTGTTTTAAGAAAGTTTTTTATATGTTCTTCTCCGTTAGAAAACTCTTTTCTCTGAACCCATGTTTCTTAAAACTATCTTTTACAAAAGTACTGGATAACCAAACGAAGCCTACATCTTATTGAATAAAATCATGAAATTTGAACTAGAAAGTTTTTTCTTTGAGCCAAAGCAATCACACAATACTACCATGCAACACGACAAAGCGGCAAGGCACACTTTGTTGCGATTTTGTGCTTTGCACTTTGCAGGGAAGTGCTGCATGGGACTAATATATTGCTTTGCATTACTCCTAAAACATGCCCTTTTTTTATATTGATGGTAACTTTAAACGTATTACTTGTATGGACTCACGGGACTTAACTTATTTAGAGACTTTACTGCGTGATAACTTGGCAATAATTTTGGTGTTATAATCCTTTTCTTGTTTCATGATTCTTCCCTCTTGCTGTTTGATTATTTATTAGTTGGTTGTATCTGTCTTTGTTTTTTCGGCTTTTTGCGTTTTGGGTCTATTTCTCCGGAGTTATTATTGAGAGCTGCTGCTTTCAAAATTTTCAATATCCTAGGCATTTTATCTCTTTCAATGAAATGGTTTCTCTGGTTATTTTTAGTGTGAGTTATGGGTTACTCTGGACGTACATTTGGTTTAGTTCACAGCCTTGCTTTTCTGATGTTTCCTTTTGGACTGTAGCATCATTTCGGAATATTGTGCTTTCAGCTTGCTGTGATGGCTTTAGGTGTCATTTTTGTTCCTCTTTATATTTGAGCTTGTTGCTTTCCAATTCTGATTAGAGCGAGCGATTCTGGTGGGTTCTTTCCTCCATATTAAATTAATTTTGTTATTAATGAGTTACTTCTTTTGTTACTGTTGGCTTTACTTTTATGTGGTTTGGAATCCCTCTGAAGAATTGGTTTTCATCGTCTCTGCTTGACTTTTTTGAAGATTCCATATATTGGTGAGGTTTCTGAACATTTTGGTTAGGATAAAATTATTGCAATATATATACATTATTGTTAAATATGTATTGCCATAGTGTAGGATTTGTTAATATGCTAAATGTAACAGGGATGCGTACGTCTTTATCAATTTCATAATAACCATGGTAGGGCATTAGTATTGATTTGTATTACATCCGCCATAAATATTTAGAAAACATGCTTATTTTTTGTAACGATAGATAATTTTTTAAATATGGATTATTTTATATTATCATAAAATTATTGTTGCATCTCACCTATGATGCACCTATACACCTATTTATGATGACGTGCCGCATTAGACACGTAATGGACACAGATACACACCTGATATGGCTCAGATACTTGTCCGATACAGAAAAAAAATATCCCATCAAAATACTATTTTAATTAAAAGGATACACGTATCGGACACATGTATCCTTTTTTATTTACGCATGTATCCATTAAAAAAAATTACTCGAGCAACCCTATTCATTTCTGTGAGCAGGGCTAGGTCATTTCCTCGAGTAGAGTTGTGTTCATTTATTCTAGGGTATTTTCATTTACTTATTACACGAGTAGCCGATGCCGAAGGCAAGACGAAGAGTCGGGATTCAGAAATAACAAGCGAGACAAAGAGCCATTGCTAAATTTTGAGCTGAATTTGTTTTTTAGATATATTGTATGGAATTCTGTCCTTTTTCTAGTCAGAGAATTGCCTCATGTGATGATTTGGGTAAAGTTTTTATTTATTTATCTATTTATTTTTAAATTAGTTGTTTAATTTGTTATTTTAGTAGTTTGGTACATGTCTATAATGATGACCTTTAAAGTTGTTGCTACTCTCTTTATGCGTTCCAGGAGGATCAGCAGGAAGATAACCATGACAGAGAAGTCACTCCCGATCTACCTAGCCCTGGGCATGATCTTCAAAGGGTAGAATCTATAGTATATCCTAAAGAGGAAGATGAATCAGTTCCCACCGGTGGAGAAATTAAAGCTAAGCAGAACGAGCAGCTAACAGCAGAAGCAGATACGGCGGAGCATAAACAGAGAGACTATGAGTCCAATGATCCGCAATATGTTCCTCGAAGGCTACATCAAAACCAGAGAGGCGGCGGTGGCGGACGGCGCGGAGGCGGTCGGAATCAGAGAGGTCACTTCAACTCCAGCAATGCACGCGGTCGCCATGGTTGGGGCGGAAATGGTGGCTACGAGAACGGGCGAAACCAGTACTATGATCATGGTGGCTACGAGAACGGGCGAAACCAGTACTATGATCATGGTTATCATCCAAGAAACTACTATAACCCCCGGCTCGGAAGGGGTGGGAGAGGTGGAGGTTCTGCCATGTACAACTATCATGGAGCTTCAGGTACTCATGGCCATGGTCCTTCAAATGTTGAACTGGGTGCAAGTGCTTAGCTGGGAAAAAAAATCTATCGCTCTAACTTCTACATTATATATTATTTAGAAATATAGTTATATATTAGTCCTCTTTAGGTTGTTTTTGCCTTCCCATCCAGTCTTAAGAAAGTAAGATTTTTGTAAATGTTGCATCGAATTTTCTATGTTTTGGGTGCTGGATTCAGATGGAATTTTGAATGGGAATTGAATGAGTTGGTGGGACTTACACTTTCTGGCTGATCTTTGCTGTTTGGGTCTTGCTGTTGCTGCTTAATTTGGTGGTAATATTAATATGGCTGACCGTTTTGGTGATTTCATATAAAGAGATTTTATCATTGGATTTGTATTTGTTTTGATTTCGCTGGTAAGAATTTGGATGTTTGTTAATGTTTGCTAGTGTGATATCGATGAATTTGAAATTTATCATCTAATTTATTTTTTATGCATTTAAAAATCAATTGATTTGTTCGGTTTTTAAATATATTTTTAATTCTTTTTCACTTGCTATTGCAAACCGCCAATGTTTGCCTATTGTTGGCTACAATTTTTTTTTTTAAATTCATACGGAAAATAGATTGATATATTCAATGGAATGGCAATCTAATTAGCTCATTGAAAGCACTAATCTCAATAGCTCATTCAACTTCCCCTAAACCCTCAACCCTACACGCTAATATTGTAGATCGTATATTTAATAAATTGTATTCTACCAGCAAAAGAAAGTAACCTTGCTCATTCAACTTCCCCTAAACCCTCAACCCTACACGCTAATATTGTAGATCGTATATTTCATAAATTGTAGTCTACCAGCAAAAGAAAGTAACATTGCTTTTCAAAAAGATAAGAGATTTGTAAATTTTTCAAAAGAGGAGAAAAAATTGCAATCTTCAATCTGTCCATAGAAATGGTAACACCTAAATAAGTGAATTTTGAAGTAGTGTTATGAATATTCAAATGATGAGAAATACTTGAGCGGTTGGGAGCCATAGGAGAGATAAGAGAGAACTCTTATTGAAGTTTGGCTGAAGATCAGAGCAGTTTTTGAAAAAAATTAAGGTATTAGTGAGATGACAGTAGTTTTGAGTTTTAGCTTTTTCAAAAAAAAAAAAAAAAACTAATAGGTCATCTGCATAGAGAAACTGTAAGATCTGAAAATCATTTATTTTGAACCCCTCAAAAGCCTCAATATGATTGCTGTTCTCAAGAAGACATGAAAGGAAATCCATAATGATGCATAAGAGATACGGACTGAGAGGGTAGCCTTGCTTAAGTCTGGAAGGGAATCCATAATGATACATAAGAGATACGGACTGAGAGGGTAGCCTTGTTTAAGTCTAGACGATGAAGAAAAAAAGCCTAGAAGAACATCATTCAAGCATAGAGAGCAATTCAGTCTAGTTATACAACCTTTGATCCATTTTATGAACAAAGGTTGAAAACCCTTTTGTTCCATTCTAGCCAAAAGAAAGTCACGAGAGACTATCAAAAGCTTTCTTAATATTATACTTAGCACAAAAAATTTCTCTTTATTACTCTTCTTAAACATGTTGAGAATTTTATTTGTCAAAATAGGATTATCAGTAGAGAGGTGCTGGTTAATAAAAGCCATTTGACTATTATGAGTGATAAGTGGCATGATGAGTTTTAACCTGGTAGCCAACACTTTTGCAATAATTTTATAAAATACATTGCACAGACCAATAAGTTTAAAGCCAGAGACATCATTAGCATAGGCTTTTTTAGGAATTAGGGTGATAGCAGTAGTCTTAATACACATAGGAAGATAGCCTTTATTTAAGAAAAATTTAACATCAATAAAGATTGTGACTAATAATATGCCAACATTTTTTATAAAATTCAAAATCATAACCACCAAGACCTTTAGTTGAATTAGAATCTCCTGAGAAATTCGCTTATCTATTTTCTTCAAAAGAGACAAGTAAAATTATATGATTTATCATGTTAGAAGGAATCACATTTCTAGTAGGTAAGGAACTAATGTCTTTTTGAATGGGAACTGGAGAATTAAAAAGTTCTTGAAGTAAAGAATGACCTTGTGAAGGTTTTCTTGATAATCAATAAGGGTCCAAAGTAACGCTGCAGACAGGAAGCTCTTGTTTCTAGAATTCATTATCTGAATTTTAGAATAAAGAAATTTTAAATCTTCTTCGTCATGAGTCATCCATTTGATTTTAGCTCTTTGAATAGTCAATGAAGACTAGATGGCAACATATTGGGTAAGTTTGGTATTTATACAACTTTTTCCTCTTCTTTTTCGGACTTCGCTCTCTTTGATTATTGCTCTCAATTTGATACTTTAGCCAGTGGGATTCATAATAATAATTTGTTTATATCCCTCATCATATAAAGAGTGCATTGCCATCTATAATATTAGTAATGATAATAACAACAACTTAATCTGGGATAAAAAGGATAAATGGGCTTACAAAGACTATTATGCGGAGTTTTTTTTTCTATTGAACCTAATTTTCATTGGGCTTCTCTGATTTGGCACAAGAAACATCCTCTTAGATTTTCTGTTTACTCTTGGCTGGCTTTTAAGGGAGGTCTTAAAATGGTGGATGAGCTTTCTAAAAGGAATATTATTTGACATCTTGGTATTATTTGAGAATTTGGAAGTTTATGATCGGGCAAGGCAGGTTCTGGTTTTCTAAGTTTTTGGGCCTTGGGCGATGATGATCACCTGTTATACCCAATCCCTTGGAAGGTCTTTGGGCAACCAGGGGTAGAGCTGCCTTGATATTTGACGACGGAAAATTTTTTTACTCAATCCAAGTTGGCTTTTTAAGCTTTTCTTCCATTGGTTCTTATTTGATTTTTGTTTGCTTGGGGTTTTTTTCTTTATTTCCAATTTTGTTTCTATAGTTGAGGTTAGTGGTGATTTTTAAACTTTGCTTTCTTCCTATAAATTTTCCATTTTATTTCTTTTTCAACATTATTCGCTTAACTTATTTCTTGATTAAGAGTTTAAGATTTTGTTTGAGATAATTTTCTTATTGTTTTGTAGAATAATTTTTTAGTATAAATCCAACTAATCGCATTTTTTAAATAGAGATAAATACTTGATTTTTTATTCTTAAATTTTTTAAGTAATTAGTTTTTTAGCAAATAAAATGAAGAATAATTACATTTAGAGGCTTTTGGTTCTTATTTGCTTCTCTTATTTCTATATTTTTTGTCTATGATAACGAATCGCATTAAATATACCTATGTCTTGATATAAGATTACTCCTTGTTATGAAACATAAATCATGTGAATGAACCATCAGTTTTAGCCTTGAAATTTTTTTGGGAGCATAAATTAATAATTTTAAAAATATTATTGATACATCATTAAAAAAATTTATCTTGATATGGCACAAATTTTGAGGCAAAATCAAGTTGGAAACTTTAAAAATTATATTTAGAACCATATGAACTCCGATTTTAGCAAACTTATAGTTGAACTGGTCGTCTCAGAATACGGCCCAATGACACTAAATTCGACTCAATTTGAGCCAAAATGGGTCCAAATGAAAGACCCGAAGCACTTTTGGAAGCTTCAAACCGCAATTTGGAATACTGAACAACTTCTAAACATGACATGCCTATAGTCGAATCGAGCGACTCGACGAGAAAAATCCAACGAGCACAAGATCTCCAAATTCTGAGGACATTAATATATTCAAATGCCTAATAAACTGTCCATGATCATGGGATTCAACATCGGTAGTCCAGTCAAACCACTCCCAATTTACACTTGATCTTCCTCCTATTTACGGGCCATGTCACTCTTAGAAATTTATAAATAGACCCCTCACTTCTCTTGGATGGGGACCACAAGAAAGAAAGCAAGAAGAGAGATCGGAGATCGCTCTTACCACTTAGCTTCTCATCAACCACCGCTCAGACTTCCGCTGGACCACCGCTCGACGCCGGACTTCTTCTGGACCACCATCTCACACCGAACTTCCATTGAACCGCCGAGTGACGCAGGACTTATGTCGGACCACCAACTATCGTCTGGACTTTCACTGGACCCCCAACTGACTCTTGAACTTTTGTCAGACTTCTACCCAACCGTACTTCTATCCTTAGGTGGACTTTTGCTCGATCACCAATTATTGCCATACTTACACCAAGCCACGTACGATCCTTTCAACCTCCGTTGCCAGATTATGATCCTTCCGACCTTCGTCACCTGCCTACTACGATCTTTCCGACATCTGTCTCCAAACTACAGCTCCTCCGACCTCCGTAGCCAGATTATGCTTCTTTTGACCTCTGTCACCTGCCGACTATGATCTTTTTGACCTCCATCGCCTATTGACTACGGTCCTTTCAACCTCCGTCTCTTGTCAACTACAATCTTTCCGTCCTCAGTCACTAGATTATGGTCTTTCCGACTACTCTCGCCCACGGACAACGGTCTTTCCGACCTCTATCTCCAGACAACGATCTTTTCGATCTCCATCACCAGATTATGATCCTTTCGACCTCCGTCGCCTGTCGACTACGGTCCTTCCGACCTTTGTTATAAGATAACGGTCTTTTCGACCTTTATCGCCCGCGAACTATTGTCATATGACCATCGTCACCCGACCACACTCTTTCCTTCCATCATCTGCCGACTATGATCCTACCGTATTTCTTTGCCACCGCAAATATCCCAGGATGCAACAAGTATCAATCTTTTGAATTAGGTTTTGGGATTGATATAAGCGATTAAGAAATATATAATGATGCAAAATGTATACTTGAGGGCATCGCCTCTATACATATCACTTGTATTTTCTAAATTTAAAACATATTATTAAATATATATATTTTTAATGGGATAAATTATAAAATAATGTTGGTTGGATAATATATTTTAATTGAATTTATATTTCTCTTATAAGTTTTCATAATTTTTTAAACAATTAAATATTTTTATGAGTTGATAATAGGCCATTTTTTAGGAAAGAGCGCATTTGATTTTTAATTAAGGAAAAACAGCGTTGTAGGGAGTAAATTTAAAAAGAAGCAAATATGCCAAAATGAATGGCGCATTCAAAGAATGCGCCGAACTGGTTGGCGCATTCTTTGAATGCGCCGAACTGGTTGGCGCATTCTTTGAATGCGCC
>NW_021319238.1:226846-234921 GCF_001605985.2 Dendrobium catenatum | reverse complement strand
CACCTAGAAAGAATGACTTAGAAGTCTCCTCATACGGAGGAAGGCATACAAAAAGGCAGAGGAGAAAGAAAATTGTTGAGCTCTGGGTTCAGTAAAAATTCTTAACACATCCTTTCAACCTGGTAGCCCAGGAGCCAAATGTGACCATTTTAACCTAAAATGGATTTGCAGGCCTAAAATGAGTTTAAAGAAATAGCTCGCCGAGTGAGATGAAGAGGTCATTTGGAAACCATTAGCCTGAAGTCCCAACTCACTAGAAGAAGAAAGAGCATGAATACATTTTGACCCAATATACAAGGTCCTCAAGACTATAAAGGAGAAAGGACTAAAAAAGAAGAAGTTCCAACACCTTTGGTGATCATGGCTAGAAGAACCCCATCGAAGGAGTGTCTATCCATTGCAATGGAAAGAACGGAGAGAAAGAAAATTCTAACCATTTAGCATCGAGGTGTGACACCCAAATTATGTGTTCAGGGATCCACTACCAAAAGGTCCCAGTGTAAAAGAAAGCATATATGGAGGCTAAAGCCTTTGAGAAATGAAAAGTAATAAAGAGAAAAATAAATAAATTTGGGCGTGACATCCAATGCCACTTGTCAGAGATCTTCCCCATCCACAAACAACATAAAAAATGTGTTCCAAAGAAGACCCATGATGATGCCTATCCCGACATTCTACACCTTAGAGAATCCTTTAGGTGATCTCGTCACTCAAGAATCCCTCTAAAAGAAGAATCAAACTTTAACCGCAGCCCGTAGGTCCAAGAAATCTCCTTGTCGAATCATGAATCAGAGATCCAGTGGTGTCACCGCTCGAAGATCCAAGAACTAGATGAGGAAGGGGAAGAAAATATGAAAAAAGAAGAAGAAGGAATGGAAGAAATAAATAATGCCATAAACATGAAGGTCATCTACATTGTGAGACATATAAATGTTAATAATGGGGCCGATTATGATTACAGAGAGGACGATGGAGATTGGCATCCATGATCTAGACAAGTTTATTGACATCACAATGAAGCTGGGTCCACAGCTAGTAGTGGTGGCCATTCCTAAGGAGAAGAAGTGGATAAAGTAGAGGAGAATCCTCTCGATACTGAAAACATCACACTCATCATTATGCGGTGATAAATGAGACAATAAATGAGAGCTAAGGATAGAGAGATCTCTTAGTTGAATGAGAAAATAACTGAGATGATTGCGGTGATGTTGATGCTGATAAATCTACTATCGGTCCCATGCCTAATCCTCCTATTGACCAATTTCTTTACCCATTTCTAGAGAGAGAGAGAGACAATTTTCCTAGAGAGAGAAAAACCTATTTTCAAAATTTTGAATTTTTGTTGGATTGGCGATGTCGCTGGAGCTGATGATCAGCCAGGCAGCATCCTTCTCAGGTGGTCAGGATATGGCCGATCCTAATGGTCGTCATTTCTCACCTCATCAAGAATCTATGTATGGAAATTATGGCAGTAATCCAAAGATCTATGGCAATGGATCATTGGTAATTAGAGAACCTTGTGTTGATCATAACAAAATTTCTTCTCCTGTCACTGGTAAAGGAGAACAAGTGGTAGCAGATATAAATGTCAAAAAACCATCATCAATTCTAAAATTGCTAATGAAGTTGAATCTTCTTCATCTTGAATGAAGATTTTCGTCAACAGATTTGGGAATAATACTAATTTTTCAAAATAAGTCCTTTTAGTCCAAGATGGGGAGTCATGCTCATTAGATGTTCATGGGAATGTCCAAAAGACTTCTGAAGTTTTTAATTCTGTCCCGATCGAAACTATGCGGAATCCTTGACTTAAAAGTCCATATATCAGAGTGGACATGCCAAAAGGGGAATCAATCTTATCTAAAGATAGAAAGGCAATAAAACTATTTGAACATAAGATTATTGAAAATTCTGAGAAACTCCAGAATTCAATAGTGGTAAAAGTTTTTGGTATGGCAATTTCGGTGCAAGCAATAGCTACGAAATTGAGACACCAATGGCCTCAATTCGTGAAGTTCCATTTGATGATCCTTGGCTCGGGGTGGATGCTGTGTTCTTTCTCCTCATAAGAGGCTGTGGAGAAGGTTATTTCAGGAGGTCCATATTTTGTAAATTGACACATTATTGGGCTAGAAAAATGGAATGCTAAATTTTCCACTACATCATTGAAGGGTCTAACTTCACCTGTTTGGTTTAGACTGTCGAATCTACCACTGTACTGTTGGGACGAAATTAATGTTGTCAGGATTGCATCATTGATTGGTTTCCCTATGCTAATTGATGGTGACATGTTCTAATGGGGAAGGAGAGAGTTTGCAAGAGTCTGTGTTTGTCTGGAACTAGACAAACAACTACCTATGGGTGTTTGGGTGGACGGGCTTGACGGAAGATTTTTCCAAAAAGTTGAGTATGAAAATATCTCAAACTTTTGATTCAATTGTGGAAGAATTGGTCACCTTAGCAATGTTTGTAAGGATAAGGAAAGATCTTTAAATAACGGTGTTGATCTAGTTACTAAAGGGGGAAGTTTTGATTTGCCAAGGATGGATGTTCCTATTGAAGATTCAAAATATGGGCCATGGATCCATGTTAATCATAATAGAAGGAGGGTGAATTTGCTGTCTCAAAAAAAGAAGGCTGAGGTGAATAAAGGTCTGAAGTAAGGATGGATTGCAATAAAAAAAGGGAGACTGGAGAGAAATCCATTACAAAGTTATAATTGATAGAAGAAATTGTTGAAGATGCAGCAAATGCAATTACAGAAGTTGAGAAGTTGCAAAGTGAAGAAAATGCTGTGGGGGAACTCAAAGATCTTGCAAGTGTTGCTGGAATCTTGATAAAGGCCTCTTCTAATTCTAAAGTGTTTCTAGTCCAACAGAACCGATTCAAATTGTTGGAGGTTAGCAGCAAAATTAAGGATTCAGTAATGCCTCTCCTGGCTGACCGGGTACTAGAAGAAGGAGAAATTGCTATAGAAGATCGTGTTTATAATGTAGGGGTAGTGGCTCCTTTAAATTCTGACAAAAAGATTGAAGATGTTCCTCAAAATATAGGGAATTTGTGTGTGGAAAAAGCTAGTTCTGGATCTAAAAAATAGAAACTATTGAAGGAACTCAAACACCTTGGGCCTTTCAACAATTCATCCAGGAAAAAAACTAAGGTTTTTATCGAAGGAAAGAGTGGGGTCCCTCTCAGCTCTTGTCCCAAATGACTTCATTAGCAGTTTGGAATTGTAGAAGGGCCAATAAGAGAGAGGCCACTTGTTATTTGAAATATTTTGTGAAAAACTAGGATATTTTTTTTGTTGGTGTGGTAGAGACTAAAATCTCTTCTTTTGAGAAAGTTGAGATTAGTAAATTGTTGGGTGATGAATGGGATTTCTTCTTGTATCCCTCATATGGTGCTTCTGTAGGAATTATTATATGAGGAGGTATGGGCTTCATATCCGGCATCTAAAGCTATTGTTCTAAAGACTTGGAGTAAACCAGTTAAAGGTGATGCTATGAATGTTATTAATGTGAAGTGCAAGAGGGTGTTGAGAGCCCTTCATTAGTGGAGCAAAACAAAATTGAAGAATTTTCTGGAACTTAAAGAAGCATTGAAAAAGGAGATCTCTAATTTACAGCTTGAAGAATAAAATGGCCATGGACTATCTATTGAAAACCTAATGATGTTAAGAGCCAAAACTCTTGAATTCAATGTGACTATGGCAAGGATTAACACTTGGTGGAGACAAAGAGGTAAGGTGAGGTGGATTCAAGAGAATGAGATGAATTCTAATTTCTTCCATTCCTTTGCTAATGGAAGAAGATTGGGAAACACAATTCAACATCTGAGGAATGAAGACGGGATATTGGTAGAAGAGCAAGCAGATATTGAAGGAATCATGTTGAAATTCTTCAAGGGAAAATTGAAGAACCGGAACATCTGTTTGGAGGGGTGGCCGCCAGGTTTGAATTTTTTATCTGAATATGATTTTATTCTTCTACAGGCAGAGTTTACTTTATCAGAACAAGAATTGGTAATCCAAAACTGTAGTTCTAATGTTTCTCCTGGACTAGATGGAATTACCTGTTCATTTTTTAAAAACTATTGGAGCATAATAGGTAATGAGATGTGGCTTGCTGTGAACCAATTTTTTCAAATAGGGAAGCTCTGTTCCATTTGGAAAGAATCACTTGTAGTCCTTATTCCTAAAGTGCTCAACCCAAAAACTCTTGCAAGCTTCCATCCAATAAGTCTTTGTTGTGCCATATACAAAATTATAGCCAAAATGTTGCTGAATAGGCTATTGAAAGTGGTTAGTGGACATATTTCAGAAGTTCAAACTACTTTTATTAAGGATAGATCTTTATCTGCTTATATTTTATTAGCCCATGAACTTTTCAACAATCTCAGATTTTTGAAATCTCGGAAAGGTTTTGTGGCTCTCAAGCTAGATATGGAATAAGCCTATGATAATATGGCTTGGGAAACGTTAAGACTGGTATTGGATCCAAATAATTTTACTAATCTTCTCATGGAATGTGTGGAGGATCCAGAGTTTTTTACCATGATAATTGGAAAATTTTCTGAAGGTATCAAAGCAAAAAGCGGGTTTAGACAGGGTTGTACGCTCTCTCCTTATTTGTTTATTCTTTGCTCTCTGACTTTGACAAATTATTTGTCTCACAGAGGTAGTAAATTGGGTATAAAAATCTCTAAAAATGCTCCTAAAATCTCACATTTATTGTTTGCAGATGACATACTCTTATTTTCTGAAGAAAATCTAAAATGTATGAAGAAATTCAAGAGAATTATAGCAGATTTTGGTAACCGAACTGGGCAAAAAGTTAATGAATAGAAATCTGTTATCTTGTTTGGAAAATCTGTGAAGAGGAATAGGAGGAAGGCAATTTCAAAGCTTTGGAATTACAAAACAGTTAATGAGTTCAACTATCTTGGGATCAAGATGGCTCTTAGAAGATTGGTGGCTTCAGATTTTAACTATATCCTAGAGAAAGCTGCTAACAAACTAAATGTTTGGGGTAAGCAATCTATTTCTCTAGCCGACAAACTAGTATTGGTTAAATCGGTAATGGTTTCATTACCAATTTTTGTGGTTGCTCACTCTTTGATTCCAATGAGTATCTTAAAAGAGTTGGATAAAGTTTATAGAAGTTTTATTTGGGATAAACAAGGAGGTATCCACGGTTTGCACTATGTGGCTTGGGACAACTTATGCAAGAGTTGGAAGGAAGGAGGCCAAGGTGTGCATTCGGTGGTTAATATTGCCGGTCCTCTAAGGACTAAATTTGCCCGGAGTTTGGTGAAAAAAGAAGAATCATTGTTGAACAAGGTTTTAAAAGCATAATATGGAATGAAGATTTGGGAAAAGTCCAATAATAGCAATGGATCTACTACTTGGAAAATCTAATCCAGTGGAGCTCAATTTATGAATCAAATTACAAGATGGAAGATTTCATCAGGTAAAGCCATTAACATTATGAAAGATGTTTGGATTCCTGATAAAAGGTTAGAGAGGTGACCAACCTTTATAGCTGTGGGAAATTTTGATTTTCCTCCTCTTGAATCCTTTATAAATAATGGTGTGTGGAACAAAGTACTTCTCCATGATTTCTTTTGAAAGTCTTGGGTGGAAATTATTCTCCAAATTCAAATTCATCTTGAGATGGGTGAAGATGCTTTAGAATTGAGGTACAATTTTTCGGGTAAGAGTATCACAGCTTTGGCCTCATCTTCTAATGATAAGGAGATTTTGGAGGTGGATTATGGGAGCTGGTTAAGAAAGCTATATCTGAACTCTAGAGTGGAATGCTTTTGGTGGAGGCTTTTCAATAATGCAACACCCACTAATGCCTTTTTGATGTACCAAAGGTTTCTTGGGCATGACTCATGTCCTAGGGGATGTGATGGAGAGGAAAATTATGAACATGTAATGGTGAAATGTTTGAAGATTCTGTAAATTACAAGATTGTTAAAGTGTTGGGGCTTTTCGGTTCCAACATTTTCCTCAACCAGAGATTATAAACTCAATCTGGAACGGCTAGCAACAAAAAATTGGTTCATTGCAAAGGTATATTACTCAATGGTTTATTGGTCTTGGAAAAGTAGGAAGTTGGTTAAACATGGTAACCAAGAATTGAGTTTAAACTTTATAGCTGCTAATGCTATTAGTTTTGCATCAAATGCCAACTTTAATCTATTCGTTGATCACTGGGGTGCTAATTGCCTGGATCAGCTGTTTACTTATTGGCACCCTCCTCCCTCAGGATGGATTAAGGTAAATATTGATGCTTATCTAACAAGATATAACAAAGGAGGGTCGGTGGAGCTTTTAGAGATTCAAAAGGGAGGTTCTTGATAGCTTTTGGAATCTCTTGCATGCATTGGGATTGTGGCCTCTTGGAGTTAATGGCATTTCATTCATTGAAGATGATCATTATGGAATTGATGTTGGATGCAAAAGGAATTATTATTGAAAGTGACAACCTCAATATTATCAATTACTTGCGAAAGGAGTTGGAAGAAAGGAATCGGGATGGTCCAAATGAAGGATACGAAGATCATTCATTCTTGGATGGATTTGGTAAGATTCTTTTTCACTTTGCAAATAGAAATTGTAATAAGTTAGATAATTTTTGTGCTCACAATGCTTTAGAAGGTGATTTTTTTAGGATGAATTAGATTGCAATAAGGTTCCTCCTTTGTTCCTCAATTTGTTAAAGGAAGATTGTGATAGGTTTCTATCACATAGTAGTTTGTAATAATTTCCTTTTTTATTAATGCTATTTGCATTTTGATAAAAAAAATCCTCCTATTGACCCTCCAAACTTATAAATGTCATAAGTATTAGGAGTACGAGGAGCTCGTGAAGGTGGTCGAGAGGCCCATAACATCATCATCCATCCCACCCAATAAAATATTATAAGTACTTATGAATATGTGACTGTTGCACATTTTGAAGGAATCATTATCGAGAAGAGCAAGGCTATCATAGTTGTAGACCAAGGGAAGAAATTAGTGAAAAAAAGTCTCCCATATCCTACAGAATACGATCAAGTGTTATATTTGAAATGGTACTCTTTCCAAAAGTTCCAAACCTTTAATGGTAATAACAATCCTAGATAGCACTTGGCCCAATTCAAGGCCACATGTGGGAATGTAGGGGGAAATGACACCCTACTCTTTCGATAATTTATTAGAAGTTTGACAGCAACTACTTTTGAATGGTATGTTGAATTACCAAACAAATATGTGAAAACATTCACAGAGTTGGAAGCTATGTTAATGAAGAGGTTTGAAAACACAACCGAGAAGATCTTGATGCCAAATTCGCTTTAGATAAACAAAAGAAAAAAGAGTCGGTATCAAAATATATAACTCGCTGGCATGACTTTAGTATGAAATGTGAGTAGCAGCTTGAGGAAGAGCATGGCATGTAATTGTTAATGGGAAACATCGAGGATAAGATGCAACTATTCCTATATATGTCTACAATCACCATATTTTAGGATATGTTTGTTGACCTCATTTTTGTATGAGGTCACTAAGGCCCTTCCAAACTCCAGATTAATTCTAGATCCTATGATTCACTCTAGACCTTAAGATCCTTTCCTAGAGCCAGACCTTAGGATCCACTCTAGACCTTAGGATCCTTCTAGATCCAAGACCTTAGAGTCCACTCTAGAGCCTAGGATTCCCTTAAATCCTAGATCTTAGGGTCACTCCAACTTCAAATCAATCTCCACCCTTGATCAACCTCAACCTCAAATCAATTCCTATATTTGATCCACTCCAATTTTAATTTGATCCCTACCTGTGATCAATTTAAATCTCAAACTCCATCCAATTCAAATTCAAATTAATTCAAATTTCAAACATATTCAAACTTTGACTCAATCCACTTGAGAATCCAAATTTTAACCTAGACTTTGATCCAAGCTTCAATCTAGCTTTGGCCTCATCCATTCATTAACAATCACCACATGATTGTAAATGATTTGGATACCCCAATATTGATCATTCAAACTGAAATCTATTCCAGATCCAGAAATCCAGACTCAAATCCAAAG
>NW_021319238.1:199319-222700 GCF_001605985.2 Dendrobium catenatum | reverse complement strand
TAATTGACCAGATTTGAATCCTTAACACATTAAAGTTAAAATCAACTAGATTTGACTTCAAGTTTAAGAATAAGTTAATAATCATTAGAATCTGATATTTAATTAATATAATTAATTAATAATAATTTAAAATTCTAGAGAATTCCTAAACACTTGGGAATCTATCCTTGGGTCATTCATGACCTTTGGAATTGATTACAAGGAGTTTGGAACTCAATTGAATTCAAAACATCAAAACCTCTCTAATTAAGATAATTAAATAATTCTAATAAATGATCAAAACTTTGAAAATTCATAACTAATTCAAATAAACTCTAAATCAATCAAACTTAAAGGAATTCAATTCATCTTAAGGTATAATATTTTAATAAAATATAATTTTTTTTTTCGAGAACATTCTTAATCTAAAATTCAAATTTTAACCCCTTGATTAAAAACATTAAATGATTCGAATAATTTTAGAACATTAAATATTTGATTCAAAATCCAAGAAATTTCAACCTAACTTTAAAACTAGCAATCAATCTTAAAATCAATTTTGAATCATTAAGATTTAAACTTTAACCAAAATCTCCCTTAAACCTTTCAACCAACCAGAACATTAAAACAACTTTAACCAATTACCCGATTTAGGATATATCCAAACCACACAGCCTGCTACACACACCTAGATTGACCCATTAGGACACGGACTCTAGCTTTAGGTTAGGCCGGTGTTTCTTTCTTTTCTTTTTAGATAGATTTATATGCATACGAAATGAGAGTGGCATCCTAGGTTAGATAACATAGACATAGGTTCACTGTCCACAGACTTGTGCACTTCCTGTTTGTCAGCCTAGGATTAGGTCCCCAGCCCCTTGGCCTACGAGGTCCCCTTGAATGAGGTAACCCATGGTTGCTAACAAGGATCCTCTGGTCGGCACTCGACTAAGTAGGCTAAGGATACCGATGAACCCGGGACGATGGAAAACCATGGGATCTTGACCGGGGACGTCATACCCACTTGGTAGGTTAGTCTTCACCCTCACTTTCTGGGCATTTTTCCGATCATGTGATCGAGAATATAAGTCCCAATTTTCTAATAAAATTTCAACTTGAACATAAAGATTCCTCCTCAATCTAAAATTTAAAGCCCAACACTTAGCTTAGGTTGGGGCACTTCTGAATTATTTCAGAATCTCTAAGTGCCTCCTACCTCTCCTCCGTTGACTCCGGAAATAAGTGTTCAAAATTTGATCCAATCCCGATTGAAATTCCAAATTCACCTCCTTGATATCATTCCTAGAAAATCTTAAAAATAAAATTTCTGCCGTTATTTTAATCGAGAGTTTTCGTAGGAGACCTTGTTTTCTTACGATGTAATTAACTACGAGGGCTTGCGCTCGTAGGAGATTTAGAACCACACACGCACCTGATTTTAAAAATTGATTTTTCAAAACTCAATTGGATTTCTTTGGGAAAACTTAAAATACTAGTGATCATTGTTATCATATTCAAAGAATTATCATCGAATGATATTTTCTCCCTTTGGGGAGATACATCTTTCTTTGATAAGGCTTTAGATGTGAACCTAATGATCACACTTCTTGAATATTGTAGCTGGATATTCAGTTGAACCTCATTTTGACCCTTCGGGGCCATATGAAGTTCTCTTTAGCATCCGGTCGTAATATTCAAGATGAATTTCATAATTCTAAATCTGAATACCGTTATGAAATTTTATTCTCACCTCTCGAGGAGATATACTTTTTCTAACGAGACAATTCGATTTTAGAATTCAATTTTAAGTCCCAAAGAAAACTAATATATTTTTCAAAACCTGTTTTCAAAATTCCACCAACAATGTTGGATAGAGCTCACATTATAAGATCAGAAGGCCAGTCTGAAAAGCTCAAAAAGGCTAAATACTTAGATGCCAATAAGGGTGAAACCTGCCTCCTCCCTCAGGCCAAATAAGGGGAAGCAGGTGGTTTATAATGTATATAAAGACAAGCAACAAATGTCATTTTAAGAGAAGCCAAAATAAGTCAAAAATTCCAACCCCTAGCCAAAACTGATACTTGAGGGGAATGATAAGACACAAACTTATTAGGATAGTGGAGAATGCTCGAGGCAAACAACGGGAGTTGGTTATAAAACATTCTTATCCCGTAAAGAAAAAAAGAATAGTCACTTACAAAGGAGAGTGTCATCAAGTTATTTTGACAGGCTCTAAAAGAAATTCTAAAAATGTCGGAGTGCAAAAGGCCAGAGGAGTTGAAAGAAACTGGCATCCCAAATTACTGCCCGTATCACTAATTGCTCAGCCATCCCATTGAAGATTTATACTTATTCAAGGATTGGCATAAAAGGAAGTACTAGAAGGGAGAACTCACATTATAAGATAATATATTGACTAACCTGAGAAATAAATCAACTTGGGTAGTTGTGACTTCTTTCATACCCCTCATTGAAGGAAGATGAAAAGAAAAAAAAAACTAACTAAAGAAGAACAGTAGGAGACTGTGGCTCTAAAAAAATTGTGAAAATGCTAAGATAGCTAAAAGGAATTTTGGGTGTTAAATGACAGTCTCCCACTGAGTTAGAGATAGATTCTAAGGCTCCACCTTTGGTGTAACCATTTACTTTTAAATAACTCCCCAACCAAGCTGACACCTCAAAGTCTGGGAGGGTGAAATCCTTAAAGAAGAAGACCAAACTAAAGAAGCCCAAGGAGAAATAAATAGCAACCCAAAGGGTTATTAATAATTTTGATGAATACTACCTGACTGCAAGATGCCCGATTAATCTTGTTAAATTTATGATAGAGCTTAAAGTTGACGATGCAAAAGAGGCCAATGAAGATCCACTCCCCATGAAAAATTTTTGGGTCATTTCGATGACATCATTAACTTCAACCAAATAGGAAAAAGATGTTCCTTTTAAATCCTACATGATGGTATTGTTAATGGATTACATTGTATATGAGGATTTATATTTTCTAGGAGAAGATGGATCAGATCCTAATATCACTTTATAGATGGAGCAGGTGAACTTGGTAGTTACTCTGAATCAATAAATGAACATCCAGAAAACATAATTGGTTGACTATGAAGAAAATGTCCCTTCAAATTAGTCTAAGTAGGAGGAGATTGCCTAAGTACAATTGAGAAGTGATAAAATATTACCATCTCCACAAAGGAAAGGGATCCCTAATAAAGACAAAGGGAAGGAGATAATTGTAAATGAAGACATTATCCCTAAGGATCCAAAAAGGAAAGATACTTCAAAAAAATGGATATATTATAATATCCTATCCTATCTGAGAAAAATCCCAGTATAGCTTAGCATATATGATGCTCTGATGATGTCTAAAGACCTTCAAGAGACTTTAATTTAGACTCTAAAAGTCACCAAAAGATATGAGACATATTTTACTAAGTGTAACATGATTGAGGTTTTGTAAGCTTGAAATGCACCAATAATTACTTTTTTTGAGGATGACATGATGCTCGGAATAGCCTACCTTAACTGCCCTCTGCACATTACTACAAAGAGTGATGAAATGATAATTAGCCAAATTTTGATTGATTATTGGTCCTCAATCTACCTTATAAGCTAGAACATACTTAGATAACTTATTCTTGATGTGCAGCATCTCGGGAAAGACAAGTTGATGGTACACAGCTTTAATGAGAATGGGAAAAAGATCTTAGGATCATTCATACCCTCTCTAATATTTGGAGAACTCCATACTAAGGAAAAATTCCATATGATTGATGTGTTCTCCTCATTTATGGTGCTTTTGGGTCACTCGTGGTTGCACGATTATGGCATTATCCCATCAACACTACATCAACATATGAATTGTTGAAACATATTTAATATGAATTAGGTTGTTGACATAAGCTTATGTCCCAGCGGCTAACCAAGAGGGGGAGTAAATTGGTAATTTAAAATTTTCTCTTTTATAATTTTAAACCGATTCAAACTTTTTAATGAAATTTTTTGAAAAGATTTTTTAACCACAAATTAAACAGAAACAGTAAAGTAAAAAATAGCATAAAATAAAAAGACACAAGATTTATAGTGGTTCGGTCAAACACGACCTACATCCACTCCCTGAAGTCTTCCACTTTAGGTATTGCAATAATACCACTTAGTGTCTCTCCTTTTACACCTTCCAAGTGTAGGCAGAGAACTTCCCACTGTTCACACTCTCCAAGTGTTTGCAGAGAACCTTCCTGTTGTTCAAACTCTCTAAGTGTAGGCAGAGACCCTTCGTCCTTTCACACTTCTCCAAGTAGACAGAGAACCCTCCCGCTGTTCGCACTCCTCGAGTGTCGGCAGAGAACTGGATCTCGTTAACAAGATATTCTCACAAGAAATTTGGAAGGATTAGAGAAAAGAGTGAAGTAATCATAATTCACAAATGGAAATCCTTATCTTTGAGTACCAAGTGAACCCTTCACGCTCCAGTAGTAAGAAATTTCCTTCAAACACTCTCTCACACTCTCTCCTTCAGTCTCTCTTCAGTTTGCATGAAGACCAGTGGACAAAAAGATTACAAGAGAGTTTCAAGTGGACCTTTTATAAGAAAGACACGAAACACCATCCAAAAATTGTAATTTTTCAAATCTGTACATACTTGATCATCCCGTATGATCAAAATTCGTACGTATAAATAGTGTAAGAACTGTTGCATACGAACTTCATGTGCAATGGTATGAAATGACTTCATACCAAATCATCGTCCTGTATGAAAAAAGTTCGTCCGGTACGAACGGTTATTTCCAAGCTTCATTAAAATGTAACTGCATGATGGTCCATATATTTAAGGAATAGAGAACATCATCCAAGGATGAATGTACAAGTTTGTCTGGATGAACTGTATGAAGCATGAGTCCAAAGAACATCATCCGGGGATAAATAGGGTAAAATCGTCTGGATGATTAGTTCAAGTTATGAGTCTAGAGGACATCGTCCTGGGACGAAATGGGCAAGATCATCTCGATGAACTATTTAAGTTGAGAATACATAGGACATCGTCCAGGGACGAATGAGACAATTCGTTTGTACGAACAACACAAATGAGAAATCCGAGAACATCGTCCAGGGATGAATGGGACAATTTGTCTGGATGAATAGTATGAAGTGAGAAATCAGAGGACATCATCCAAGGATGAATTTGGTAAATTTGTCTAGACGATCAGGACTTGAAAATTTTTCTCATTTCCTATTCATTCCAATGCTCTCTAAGGGGTATAACTGTCCTGATTGTCCCGTAAGAACTTGGTTCGTACCGTACGATCAGTATAAGAAATTTTGACTTTTAAAGATCTCCCGCAGTATGTGTGTACTGAGTTACTCAATTTCAATCACACTCTTTCTAACTCAAAGATGAACAAAATACAGACTCCAAATTAAAAAATATTATAATTAGATCTTTATTTGAAGTCTTCAATAATTTGGAGTAAGATTTTCCCGAAATGTTAGTACACAACAAGAGTCAAAAATATTTCTTCCAAAATGTGTTAGGAGAAATTACTAATCAATACAATAATATTTGGAATCATAAAAATAATAAGTTTCAAGAATATAAAACATGCAAAAGCTATGTAGCAACTCTCTTAACAATCTCCCCCTTTTTGATGATGGCAAAACAATTATTATTTGTATAATTTTCAAGTTCCTAAGTATCTCCTAAACTCCCCCTGAATTAATAAGCATGTAAGAATAAGGGGCATTTGAATCATAAAAAATTTTTTGTTTTAAAATTTTTAACACACAATTACTTGAACACAAAGCACAATAAACATTTAAAAGACTCATAGAAGATAATTACGAATAAATAAAATAAAAATGCAATGATAAATCAATGATACAATGATAAAAAATGATAAAA
Source organism: Dendrobium catenatum (assembly GCF_001605985.2). Classification (NCBI taxonomy): domain Eukaryota; kingdom Viridiplantae; phylum Streptophyta; class Magnoliopsida; order Asparagales; family Orchidaceae; genus Dendrobium; species Dendrobium catenatum. Next base: position 216,816 of record NW_021319238.1, on the reverse strand, counting down.
CAACGATACAACGATAAAACAAATGCAACAAATAAATGCAACAATGATGGTTATGAATAATATTTTCTCCCCCTTTTTGACAATAACAAAAAGAGAAGAAGAAAGAGAATAAATAAAGAAATGTTAGAAGCCTTATGAAAAGCCTTTGATAATTGATCCTTGCAAGAGATTGAGATATATTTGCAAATAAAATTAAATATCATTAGAGAAATTAAAAGATTCATATGATTTAAAAAGAGATATAACATAGATATAAAAAAATATCAAAATCATGAATCAATTTAGACAATGAGATAAACAAAATCATTACAAAATAGATAAATGTAAAATTTTTATATTTCACATTTCAATACCAAATAAAATCGTACAGAAGATTAATTTGAATTGAAAGATTAAGGAAAGAATTTATTAAAAAAATACCACTTGTGGTTCTTTGCGCATCTTTTCAATATTTGTGACACATTTTGTGTATCTTTTTACTTGTGGGCTTATTTTGTGTCTCTTTTTCAAATTGTGAACTATTGCGCATTCTTTTGATTTTTGTATATTTGTACATTTTCAAGTATATTCTTGATATTTTCAAAATTAATAATCTAAAATCTCAAATTTCTCTAAGTACAATAATATTTATATTGATAAGAGAAATACAAAATAAAAAAACATCATAATTGCAATAATAATATAACAAATTATATTAGTCTAACAAGAGACATGAGATCGACATTCATAATTAGATCAAGTTATAATCACAACTTAAATTTTGAAAAATTAGATTTTTTAATGAATTCAATTTTGTGTTGCAATTCAAGATATAACACTTGTAAGATCAAATATTTTAAGGATGATCATATAGACTAACACACATTTCAAAAAAAAATTAAAAAGCAAGAAAAAATGTCTTTTATTGATATCATGATAAAGGATATTACATCGAGAACGATTGATATCAATAAACACATTTTTCAAAACATAAAACAAAATTTAATAACATAATACATCACAATGAAAAGCTAACATCACATCACAATGAAAATCTAACATCACATCACAAATGGCAGGAAGAAACATGAATGAAGTACAATAATCACTCTGAACGGCCCTGATCTGGAGGTGGCTGAAGAGGGTTGAAGATATTGAAATAGCTACTCATCATAGCCACATTCGTGTTGACTGAATCAAACTAACTTGTAACCCAATCAATATCCTGTTGATCTTGGTAGTCCCACTGCTGAAGATGAGTTTCAATTTGATCAAATTGTTGATCAAAATGACTCTCTAGCCGATCAAATCGCTGGACCATATCCTAAAAATTTAGTCTACCAGTAGGTGCAGGTAGAGGTCCTCCTCTGAGTCACCACTAATAGGTTGAGAGTTTTTATTAAAGATGGCTCGAATTAATCCATCAATGTAGTAGAGAGGCTCCTATATAATTTGAACTTGATGGACTAGGTCATATTTCTTCTCCAAAATATAGGTCACCAGATTTCCTAAGGATATATTTTTCTTTCTTTTATGGGAAACATGTCTTATCTCATAAAGTCCATACATGTAGTCAATGATAAGTTGGGCTTCATCTATTGGTTGGCTAGTTAAAATAAAATAAGTCATTGTAGAAAGAAGAGGTGTGATATTTACTCGATCACCAGCTTTTGGAATAATGAAATGCGAAGAATATGCTAGTTGATACGGGCATTGCGGTTAAGAGTGGATACATTAGGAAAATGGCCTACTCCTCTACATCCTCTAATGACTTAATTTATTGTTGTCTAGTCAAAGTTGGTGGAAGAAGTCAAAGTGTGGGATCTAATCCCTTGAGTCCTTAAGTTCAAAAATATTCCTAAATTTTCTTTAGTGATCTCCACTTTCTTCTTAAACATACGACTTAATCACAGTTTGATCTGAGTTAATTGATATATTGACAAAAAAGTAGTGTAAGGTCTCCTTGTTGTATAGGTGGATCAGAGTCAGAATAAGACCAAATTGGGTAGAAGCGAAAAGGTCCATTACCTTGAAATTGGGTTGATCTTGGAGAAGGACTCTAGAGGGGGTGATTTTGGCAGATGCGAATCTAGATGACTCCTCATTTTATTTTGACAAAAAGTTTTCTTCAGAATTTCTAGAAGGACCTTTGGTCAGTTCCTTTTGTCTGATTCTCTTGCTTGAACTAGCCATGAATAAGATCTAGGAGAATAAAAGATTGAAATGGTTTTTGAGGAGATAAATTTTGAGTTCAAAACCTTTCAATTTTAAAGCTGAAAAAAAAGTTTTCGTATGAATGAAAATAATTTCGTCCCATACGAATTTGGGCTCGTACATATGAAAATTATTTCGTATGGATGAATGAATGGGTCCAAAAAGAAACAGCATTTCGTAATCATGAAAGTTACGAGGCATCCTTTTGTTCATACATTTGACCAAACAATCGTACAGATGAACAGGTGTTCATCCAGGGCGATCAGTTATTTAAGATCATTTTTATGACGGTTTGAAATGACCCCCACATGAACTAAGCGCACGTACGTACGATCAGAAATAAAGAAACTGATCTTGTCCGTATAACCATGTACATGCGTACATACAATTGAATACACATCATCCGGATGATCATGATGATCGTACAGACGAATGGTGATACGAAAACTAAAAAATTTTATGCAAATCGTTCAAATTAACAGTTAATATGCTACACGATTCATCCCGTACGAAATTAATTTTATACAGACGATTTTAACAAAAATTTTCAAATCAGTTCAAAAATCTGAATTTTGATGTGAAAAATAAAAACTCATAAATAAGAAAATTCAAAAAACAAAATACTAATAAACATAGAACACAAACACAAAATCACAAACATAAAAACACACTTACAAAAAGACATTAATATATTGCAGAGATTTGTATTTAAGCATTAAAATCAATCACACTAAGCCTTATTATTAATGTACTGAAAGTATCAAAAGCTAGTGGTTTTGTAAAAATGTCTGCAAGTTGATTTTCTGTTGTAACATGAATGAGTTCAATTTCTCCTTTGGATATATAATCCCTTATGAAATGATGCATGATGTCTATATGTTTGGTTCTTGAATATTGAATAGGATTTTTAGAAATGCAAATAGCACTAATGTTATCACAATAAATAGTAATAGTGCCTATTATTAATTGTAAATCAATTAACTATTATTTTAACCAAAGTAGTTATGCCACACAACTTTCTAATGCAATGTATTCAACTTCAGCAGTAGATAGGGCTACTGAATTTTATTTTCTACTGGACAAAGAGACTAAAGAGATTCCTATAAATTCTACTGGACACTGGGCTCTTTCTATCAACCCTATAACCTCCAAAGTCATAATCTGAATATTCAATTATTTCAAATGAAGAGCTAAACTTAGGATACCAAATTCCTAAGTTCTTAGTTTCCAACAGATACCTTAAAATACTTTTTACTGCTGTCAAATGTGATTCTTTTGGATCTGATTAAAAATTAACACATAAACAAACACTAAACATGATATCGGGTCAGCTAGCTATCAAGTAAAGCAAAGATCCAATTATCCCTCTAAATTTCTTTTGATCAACAGATTTTTTCTTAGGGTCCTTATCCAACTGAACTAAGGAACTCATAGGAGTATTAACAGGTTTAGCATTATCCATTTTATACTTTTTGAGAATGTTTTTAATATATTTAGACTGACTAAGAAATTTACCCTCCTCAATTTGCTTAATGCTAAAGCCTAGAAAGTAACTCAAATCTTCCATTAAACTCATTTCAAATTCACTACTCATTATTTTTGAAAAATCATCACAAATTTTTTTATTTATAGATCCAAAGATGATATCATCAACATAAATTTATACAATGAGTATCTCATCTTCTAATTTCTTCAAAAAGAGAGTTGTGTCCACATTCCATTTTCAAAAGATTTCTCAAGTTGGAAGGTGATCAATATCTCATACCAAGTCCTAGGTTCCTGTTTCAATCCATATAATGTCTTTTTCAATTTGAAAATATAATTTGGGTGTTTAGAATTTTTAAAGCCTAGAGGTTATTATACAAAAACATCCTATTGAATTATCCCACTTAAAAAAAGGAACTTTTAACATCCATTTGATATAATTTAAATCCTCTAAAACTCGCAAGGCTAATAAAACCCTAATTGCTTCAAGTCTAGCTATAGGGGCAAAAGTCTACTTAAATACAATCCTTTCGATCTGAATATACCCCTTAGCCACCAATCTAGCCTTATTTCTAATGACTACTCCTAAGTCATTCATTTTGTTCTTGAATACCCACATAGTTCCAACTACACTTTGATCCTTTGGCCTTGCCGTTAATTCCCAAACTTCATTTCTTACAAATTGATTTAATTCTTCTTACATAGCAAATATCCAAAATTTATTCTAAAGTGCTTGATCAATATTTGTGGGTTCTATCATTGAAATAAAGGATGAATGATTAATTTCTTTGTTCAGTCCATGCTTAGTCCTAACACCCTTACTAGGTTCTCCTATAATTAATTCCTTTGGATGGTTTTTAGAAAATCTCAAATCTCTAGGCATTGGGTTTACTATCTCTAAATTTTGTTCCAAATTTATTTTCTTAATTTTTTGGTAGTTAATCTCTACCTCATTCTCTTCAATAGTTGCCTCTTTCAAAATTCCAGATTCATCAAATATAATATATGTGGTTTTTCCAATTACCAAAGTTCTTTTATTGAATACTCTATAAGATTTTCCGACACTTTAGTATCCTATAAAAATTCCTTCATCTGATTTTGGATCAAATTTTTCTAAGCTAGATTTTCCATTATTATGTATGAACACCTTACATCCAAAGACAAGCAAATGTGACTAATTAGGTGTTCTTCCCTTTAGTAATTCATAGGGTGTTTTATTTAAGTTTGATCTAATATTTATCCTATTCAGAACATAACATGCTGTGCTAACCGCCTCAGCCCAAAAATATTTATAAAGTGAATATTTTAAGAACATAGCTCGAGCGGCTTCTATTAATGTTCTATTTTTCCTTTCAACTATCCCTTTCTTTTAAGGGGTTCTAGGTGCAAAAAAATTATGATCAATTCATTTCTCCTTATAAAAATCCTCAAATTTTTCATTCTCAAATTCACCTCCATGATCACTTTGAATAGTCATAATCTCACATCCTAGTTTCATTTGAATCCAAGTCGAAAAGTTTCTAAATTCCTCAAATGATTCACTCTTATGAAATAGAAATCTAACCCTTGTGAATCTTGAGAAATCATCCATAATCACAAATCCGTATACCTTGCCTCCTAAACTTATAGTTACAGCTGGTCTAAAAAGATCCATATGTAATATCTCCAATGGTTTACTAGTTCTAAGATCCTTATTGGATTGAAAAGAGGACTTCACTTGTTTTTCTAATTGACATGCATCACAAAGGTGGTCATTAGTAAAATCTAGTTTTGTTATACCTCTTACTAAGTTCTTTTAGGTAATCCTCCTAAGATGTTTCATGCTAGAGTGATAAAGTCTCCTATGTCAAAGTCATGACTCATCAAAAAGAATTTTTAAACAAAAAACAGTAGGAGTTTTAAGGTAATTCAAGTCTAGCATATACACATTGTTTACTCTTATACCATTTAAAAGATCATTACCATTCAGGCTTAATATGTAGATGAAAGTTTGTTAGGGATGTTAAGCCCTAAGAACTTGCCTGAGGCTAACCAAGAGGGGGTGAATTGGTATTTTAAGAATTATTTTTAAGCAAAGTATAAAATTAAAACCAAAACAATTCACCACAAAGAGTAACGGATGCAAAAATTAAATGCGAAAATAAAACAAAGAAATATCACACCAGATTTATAGTGGTTTGATCAAACCTTGACCTACGTCCACTCCTCAGAGGATCCCTCTGAGTATTACACTAACTAAGTGTCTCTCTATTAGCTCCCACAACTAGGCGAAGAAGCCTTTATAATAGACTCTTTTTCACCAACCCCGATGTGGCAGAGAAACGACTCCTTTTGCTTCCTCCTCAAGCCGATAGAGAACCCGGACCTTTTATTGAAGTAAAGCTCCCAAGAACCTCCCAAGGATGAAGGACGAAGAACAGAAAAGATGAGAACCTTGCTTGGAGCAACCTTTGTGAACCCTCTCACAAACTCCCCTTCACAAGTTACTCTCTCTCTCTCCCTCTCTTTAGGCTCTCTTAGGTCAAGACAGCAGCACTCAAAGTCTTTAGCATAAGAAAATTTGGGTTCTTTGAATAGAATTTCAAGAATTGACATTATTGTCCTGGATGATATTTCTATCATCCTATACGATGAGTAAAAATTAAGCTCAATTAGCTTGGATGACATGGGACGATCAGAAGAAATTTTGTTCATATCATCCAGGATGATAAAATATCATCCTGTACGATTATTTCAAATCAGAGATTTTCGGCCAGATAATCGCTCGGAAATGGGGTCTGGATGGTCCAAAATTAGCTTGATCGTCTGGGCTGATCTCATGATCGTTTCAGATGATTAGTTCAAAATAGAGGAAAAGCATCCAGAACATCGCTTGGAAAAGAGCTAGCTAATGTTTGATCATCCAGGAGGAACCAAGGATTTTTAAACTGATCGTCCCGGATGATCCTGCGATCGTCCAGGATGATGTGATAGTATCAATCAAGCCTTAATTGCTTTCCTTAATTACTAGATTAATTTAGGCATAATTGTGTTAAATCATCCAAGCTGATCTCCAAAAATAATTCTTACCTAAAAAGATCTGGCGGCTGGTTCTTTCTGATTTGAGCCTATCATCCAGGACGATATGCTTAATGATGACTTCCTTAACCAGGACGCCCTAATTAGGGTTTCTATTTTTAGTCGGATCATCATGGCCGATATATACATCATCCAGATGATGTACTCAAAATAAAAAACAACATAAAAACCCTCAAGTGTGTGTGTACAAGGTTACTTAGCATCTAGAAGCACTTTTATAATGGACTTAAAAAAAGGAAAAATTACAAACTGACTCGAACTAAATCTACCCAATCTTGAGTTGGCTTGAGTTGCAATCAATCTTGTTGACATGAAAAGTTAGTAGGTAAAGCAGTCACAGACAATTATGAATATTTGTTATCATCAAAAGTCTTATCCATGAACTTAGATTTGTAACAATCTCCCCCTTTTTGATGATGGTAAACATAATCAGAAAGTTTCATGCAGTTTTGACAATCTAATGAAAATAGTGTAACGAAAAGCAATTTACTAAATTTCAGAATCAAAGTACAAGGTACAACAGACTACTCCCCATTTTGACATCACAAAAAGGAGGAAACTAAAAAAAAAAAAGAATAGAAACAAAAACAATGAAAACAAAAACAAACTATAGAAAAATAGCATAATAAATAAAAAACTAAAGAAACGAGGGACCCTGATCTTCAGACAGAGGAGGTGGTGGTGGTGGTGAAAAGTAACTAGCCAATGAGGCAAATTGAGATCCGAACCAGGCCATATCCTTTTCGTACTGGTGCTGCATGCGGATGATGTCCTCAGTATGTTGATGCTCTTGTGCAGCAATGTAGGCCTCAAAGCGGGTCTCCCACTGGTCAAATCTCTCCGCCAACTAATCCAACTAAGAGTGCTGGCAGAGATGAATAGGTGCAGGATGAGTAGTGGGACCTCCTCCTCCTCAGCCCCCTGAGCTTTCTCATCTCCTGGGTGGAGATGAGTATTGTGAAGGACATTGAAGGAACTATTTGAGTAGAAGGGTGGATGAAGGTCTGAAGGAGCAGGATATTGAAGATTGTATTTGGATTCTAGAATATATGCAATAATGTGTCCTAGTGCAAGATGGGGCTTCCTTCTATGACCTGGATCTCTAATTGTAGTCAAATGTTCGATGTAGCAAAAGATCAGGTCAGTTGTATTGAATTCATGATTGGCCATTATGTGAAAAGTGGTGAGTGAAAGAAGGGGAGTGATATGGATTCAGTCACCGGCTTTGGGAATCATAGAGGAGCGAAGGACATGCTGGATCGTCTTAACATCTTTAAGTAAAGAGCTAGTCTCTCCAAAATGAAAGGGGGCATTGGTGTGATGAAGAAAGTGATTGGCCGTAGCTGAGTTAAAATCAGAATCAGAAACAAGGGTATGCAGCTTATCCCTAGTAGTGGAATGCTGTAGCAATTCTGCTTAATCATGGTATGTGATCTCGATAGGGCGTTGATTCACATATGAGGTGAGAGCAGTGTGGGTAGAATTGATTCAGAGGTTGGCATAAAATTCAAAGAGAAGTTTAGAATTAAAAGATTGTGAGAGTAAGAATAAAATATAAAGTGGTTTGAGTGAATAGGTCGAGTACCGGGTAGGAGAGGTGGTTTGGATTGATTGATCTGGAGAGAGTAATACTATAATTTTTGCATCTGTAGTAGGGAGCCTGATTATCTTCCTCCCAAAATTGAGGGTCCAGCGTGGCCCTCGAGGAGCTTCCAGACATGTGACGGGAACGCTTGCCACCAGCCATTAGCAGGGAATAGCAAGGAACAGGAAAGAAGAAGTAAATGGAGAAGTTTGGTGTGAAAAATCTTATTGGATAATTCAAAATTTAAAGGGTTGGCCAGATTGTCCAGGCCGATTGCAGGATCGTCCAGGACAATCTGGTGCAATTATTATGGCTGTCCAATTGGTCAAAAAGGAGGTCAGATCATCCGGGATGATCAAATATCGTCCGGGATGATTAGACATAGGCGATCATCCTGAGGAGTTAGACCGGACAATAGTTGAAAAAGTAGATCGTCCAGGTCAATTATGTGGATCGTCTAGGATGATGCTCAATAATGGATCATACCGGTCAAATTTAAAATGTTTTAAATCATATGCCATGTGTATCGTCCAAGATGAATAGTGGATCGTCCAGGATGATTGTCTAAAAATGGATCGTCCTGGACAAATTTATACATTTTAAATGTGTTGTCACGTATATCGTCTAGGACGAACAGGTTGTATCGGACGGGATGATTACTAATAAACGTATCTGCCAGGACGAAAAGGTATCTACCAAGACGATCAAGAAGATTGTAGCAGAGGACGATCATATCATCCAGGATGATCATATCTTCCATGATGATAATGGATCGTCCAGGATAATAATGGATCGTCCATAACGATGAAGAACAGAAAAGTCAAAATATTCAACATATGATGTTTTTGAAAAAAGATGAGCATATCGTCTAGGATGATAAATATCGTCAAGGATGATGTGATAAAAAATTTAAAATCAGAGGAAGGATGGAAATGATTAGAGAAGGCCCAAAAATAATAAAATCAACTAAAAATAATAATGATAAAACATGAAAAAGGCATAAAAACTAGCAAAGAAATAAAGTTTTTTTTTTTAAATCAAGACATGAACATGATATAGTCTCCATGTGATTGATTTTAAAAATTTGTAAATTAATGAGTTAACAACATCAAAAATCCAAAAAATGGTAAAATATCCGATCATGTTAATCTTAAGCTCAGCCTTCATTACGGTAAAATCATCTTTTGAAATCAAAAGGCCTAACTCATAAAAATTAATTGAAGAAAAAAAGAGATCTGATCAAGATTTGGTTTCAGAAAAATATCTTATAGAATAATGTATCAAAGTAGTTTGTTACACTCGCAAAATTTAAAATCAAGTCCTTAAAAATCTCAAGTGATACATGAAATCTTTTAAGTTTTAAGAGTTAGAAGAAAGGAAGATAGCTTGATTTTTCATGGGCTCATTTTATACCTCTTGTCCATTGAATGGTGCACTTTGCACATCTTTTGATTTTTGATACACTTTGTATATATATATATATATTTCAATTTGGTGTCAATGTGCATCTTTTGTTTTTAGCATCATTGGCCACTTTTTATTTTATTTTATTTTATTTTTTTGCAAGCTAGATTATTTTTCAAAAACTCTTAAATATTCTTAGTTCTGAGTATATCTTCTAGATATTAGAGAAGAAAAACTCACTCTCTAATATAGGGAAAAACAAACCACAAAATATAATAAAAAATCATATGAGAGATGCATTGATAGGATAACGAGAGATCTTGTTGTAAAAAAAAACTTTGATTATTATAAATATAAGCTAGATTATTGTACCAAGGTAGAAAAGATCTCAATTGTAAAATCTAGTTGCTAATTTAAGATAGACTCTTATTTAGAAAAGAAAATTTCACCACCAAAATAGGTTAGAGAAAGAGACACAATCAACAATATTTTACCCTTTAGCAGATTAAGAGATATAAAATATTAACAACAAATTTTTAAAAAGACAAAAATAATGCATAAGATATCAATTCAGCGATGATTTAGAAAAGAAAATGAAGGCATACAAAAAATAAAATTCCGAAAAGGAAAGAAAACAATTACAAAAAAAAAAATAAACAACAAAAAAACTAACAAAAGATAAAGTAGAGTAATCAGCAGATAACAGATCAAAAAATCAGTAGAAATCAAGTTCATGCATTAATGTCAGTCACACACAATCTGGTCCTTAAAGTGCTGAAAGTGTTGAAGGCCAGTGGTTTAGTAAATATGCCAGCCAGTTGATTCTCAGATGCCATATGGTGTAACTCAATGTCTCCCTTAGTCACATGGTCTCTAATAAAGTGATGCCTTATGTCAATGTGCTTAGTTCTTGAATTTTGGATAGGATTCTTAGAAATGTAGATGAAACTAGAATTTTCACAAAGAACTGAGATGGTGCCTACATGTAATCCAAAATCCAATACTTACTATTTTAACCAAAGGACTTGGGCCACACAACTTCGTAAAGCAATGTACTCAGCTTCAGTAGTGGAAAGTACAATAGAGTTTTGCTTTCTACTAGATTAGGAAACTAAAGATTATCCTATGAATTGACAAGTTCAAAAAGTACTTTTTCTATCCACCTTACATCCTGCAAATCAGAATCAGAATATCCAATAATCTCAAAAGAAATATTGTGCCTAGGGTAGTAGATTCCTAAGTTTTTGGTCCCTAAAAGGCATCTAAGAATTCTCTTAACTATAATCAGGTTGGATTCTTTAGGGTCGGCTTGAAATCTAGCAGAAAGATAAACACAAAAAATTAAATCGGGTCGGCTAGCAGTCAGGCAAGGTAAAGATCCAATCATCCCTCTATACTTCTTTTGATCAACAGAATTCCACTTGGGTCCTTATCCAACTGAACGCTGGAGGTCATGGTAGTACTAATTGGCTTGGCTTTATCCATGTCTTACTTCTTCAAGATGTCCTTTATGTATTTTGAATGATTTAGAAAGGTTCTATTATCTAATTGTCTTATGCTAAATCTCAAAAAGTAGGATAACTCTCCCATCATACTCATCTCAAAATCTCTACTCATTATTTTAGAAAATTCATCACAGAGTCTCTTATCAGAAGATCCAAAAAGTATATCATTGACATAGATCTGAATATTGAGTAAATCATCTCCTAGTTTCCTCAGAAAAGGAGTGGTGTCTATACTCCCCTTAACAAACTCTCTTTCTAGTAAGAATGTGCTAAGCCTCTCATACCAAGCTCTGGGTGCCTTCTTTAATCAATATAAGGCCTTTTATAATTTCAAAACATGATTTGGAAATTAGGAACTCTCAAAACCTAGGGGTTATTATACAAAAACATCCTCTTTTATTTCCCCATTTAAAAAGACACTCTTAACGTCCATTTGGAAAAGCTTAAATCCCTTATAACAGGTAAAGACTAATAGCACTCTAATGGCTTCCAATCTTGTTACAGGAGAAAAAGTCTCCTCAAAATCTAACTCTTCTACTTGGTTATACCCCTTAGCCACTAATCTTGTCTTATTCCTAACCACCACTCCATAATTATTCACCTTATTCTTTAAGACCCACTTGGTTCAAACAACACTTTGTCCCTTAGATCTTTCTACAAGCTCCCAAACATCATTCCTAACAAATTGATTCAACTCCTTCTACATGGCTAAGATCCAAAACTCATCAGAAAGGGTTTGGTTTATGTTGGTGGGTTCAATCATTGAGATAAAGTAGAGTGGTTCACTTCCTTCCTAAGTCCATGTCTAGTCCTAACTCCATCAGAAGGGTCTCCTAAGATCAGATCTTTAGGGTGACTCGAAAAGTATCTCTAATCTCTAGGAAAAGTGTGTGAAGGTTCAACCCTTTCCTCCAGATCTATATTTTCTACTCCTTGGGTAACCTCTCCTACTCCTTCAGTGTTCTGGTGCTCTACCTTCTTCTCTAATTTTTTTACTCCAGTGGTAATCTCTTCAACATCATCATCATCCTCAACTCTAGGCTTTCTAGGATTAGACTCATCAACTACTACATGAGTAGTTTCCTCCACCACCAAAGTCCTCTTATTAAAAACCCTAAAAGACTTTTCAACACTAAAATATCCTAAGAACACTCCTTCATCAGATTTTGGGTCAAATTTTCCTAAGTGAGACTTCCCATTGTTGTGAATGAAAACCTTAAAACCAAAGACATGAAGGTGGGAAAGATTGGTTGTCCTACCCTTAAGGATCTCATAGGGTGTCTTATATAATTTGGCTCTAACATTCACCCTATTCAACACATAACAAGCTGTGTTAACTGCTTGAACCCAAAAGTATTTTGGAAGTGAATACTCAGCAAGCATGACTCTAGCAGCTTCCCCTCGAGTAGTCATCGACAAGCACAAAACCATAGACTTCCCCTCCCAAGTTGACAGTGCTAATGGTTCCAAACAATCTGTGTGAAGGTCTTCTAATGGTCTAGAGGTGCTAATGTACTTAATGGAGTGAAAAGTGGAGAGGACTTGCTTTCCTAATTAGCAGGCATCACAAAGGTGGACTTTTGAAAACTTATGCTTGCGGACACCTCTAACTAGGTCTTTTTGGGAAACTTTCCTAAGGGTTTTCATACTGGCATGACATAATCTCTTGTGCCACAACCATGAATCATTAACATTAGTTTTTAAGCAAAATGAAGTAGCATATTTTATGTTATTTAAATTAAGCATGTAAACGTTGTTGATCCGCTTTCCCTACAAAACAATGTTATTCTTTAAGCTGATAATGCATGAATTTGCCAAAAAATTTATGATGAAGCCCTTATTGCAAAGTTGACTGATGCTGAGCAAGTTTTGTTTCAGTCCATCTACATAAAAAACATTTTCAATCAAAAGGTTCTTGGAATTATCAATTATACCTGAGCTTACCACCTTCCTGGTGGTGTTGTCTCCAAGAGTCACCTTGCCTTATGTCCTGGTCTCCAGCAAAATGAATTGATTGGCATCACCAGCCATATGTCGAGAGCATCCGCTATCCAGGTACCATATGCTCTCACGAGACCTTTTGTGAGAGCTTGCCTACAAAAATATCAAATTTCAGATTTAGGAACCCAAACATATTTGGGTTCCTTCTTATAAAAAGTAGAATGCAATGTATGATGTGAATCATGTAACTTGGGTCTCCAGACCCAATGTGAACTATGGTGAATGGTGCAAGTGTGTGCTATGTGTCATAGCATGTCACATGAAAAATATCTAACTCCATGAAAAGGATGCACTAATCTACTCTTATGGTGATGCTTCCTTTTAAAGTTTTAAAAGCCATGTAATGGTTTATTTCCAAAAACTGTAAGATTTGTTAATTCTTTTTCTAACTTAGGATGAGATATTTTTAAAGAATCATCTGCATTGGTTAATTCAGTGTGCTTTTTATTTAATGCATCAAATTCATCAAGTAAAGTCATATGATTGCTATCAATTTGGGAGTGATATTTTAAAAGATTTTTAGGCTCCTTTTGTAAATTTAAAAATTTCACTTTCAGATTGGCATGAGATTTTTTGAGTTTTTAATATGATGCATGCATGTGCTCACAAATTTCCAATAGTTGATCATAAGTTGGTTCACATACCTCTTCTTGGTCACTTTGACCAAGATTATTATTTTTCATTAAGCACAAGTTTGTTGTCTCCTCTTCAGGTTCACTCACAGAGGAGTTTGATGTAGAATCCACCCAAAATACCTTTAGAATCTCTTCTTATCCTTCTTGAACTTGGGTTTCTCCTCACCCTTTTTCTTTCTTGGGTGAGTCTTAAGTGTAGGGTAATAAGCTTTAACATGTCCAGGCTTCCTGCATTTAAAAACAAATTATATCATTAGAATTCTTGAAATTTTTGTTCCCCTTACCTTTATTCCACTTATGATGATTCTTGTGCTTTTTTGTTAGAAAGCTCTAAAATTGCCTCGTGATTAAGGCAACATCATCACTTTCAGACCCGGAGGAGTCAGTGTCTGAGTCATTCGCCTTAGATGCCACCATTTTCTCCTTCTTCCTCTTGCATGCATCAAGATTTCTTTGGTTCACCCCTTGCTCGTAAGCAATGAGTGAACCAAGTAAGTCATCGATTGAATAGGTATTTAAATTCTTAGATTAAAAAATTATAGTGATTTTAGCATCAAAAGAGGATGGTAAACATCTTAAAATTTTGTTTACATTTTCATAGTTAGTAAGTTCTCTTCCTAATGTATAAAACGAAGTAACAATCTGAGTAAACCTTATATACATTTTAGAAATTATTTCATTAGGTTTCATATGAAAAAGTTCATAATCATGCAATAAAATATTCAAACGAGATTGCTTAACTTCTTTGGTTCCTTCATAAGTGATACATAATTTATCCCAAATCTCTTTACCAGTTGTACAAGTTGAAACACGCATGTAATCTTCAGATTTTAAAGCACAGAAAAAGCAGTTCAGACATTTTGCATTAAGTTGCGTAAGATCCCTATCATATAGAGTCCATTCAATAAAAGGAAGTGGAATAGTCATACCATGCAATTTTCTAGTTGGAGGTGTATAACCATCCTTAACAAGCATCCACATGCGATAATCAATTGATTGTAAAAACGTAGAAATAAGAGTTTTCCCAAAATCAGAAGGAATATTATCAAACAAATGTGGTCGGGTAATAGAATACCCTTTCGCAGTATTACGATTATTAGAGTTAGCCATGAATAAAAAATTCAAAAAGTTTTCAAACTTAATTTTATGAATCCTATTCTGATACCACTTGAAAGTTTGTTAGGGATGTTAAGCCCTTAAGAACTAGCCCGAAGCTAACCAAGAGGGGGGGGGGGAGGAATATTATCAAACAAATGTGGTCGGGTGGGGGGGGGGGTGAATTGGTATTTTAAAAATTTTCTTAAACAAAGCACAAAACTAAAACCAAAATAATTCACCACAAAGAGTAATGGATGTGGAAATTAAATGCGAAAATAAAATAAAGAAAGATCACATCGGATTTATTGTGGTTCGATCAAACCTTGACCTACGTCCACTCCACGGAGGCACCCTCCAAGTATTACACTAACTAAGTGTCTCTTCTTTAGTCAAGAACTGACATTATCATCCTGGATGATATTTCTATCTTCCTATATAATAAGTACAAATTAAGCTCAATTAGCCTGGATGACATGGGACGATAAGTAGAAATTTTATACACATCATCCAGGATGATAAAATATCATCCTGTACGATTAGTTCAAATCATAGATTATAGACCAGACAATCCCTCAGAAAGAGGTTCTGGACGATCGAAAATTAGCTTGATCGTCCGGGCCGATCTAATGATCATCCCGGATGATTAGTTCAAAACTGAGGAAAATTGTCTAGAACATCGCGCGTAAAAGAGCTAGCCGATGCTTGATCGTCTAGGAGAAACCAAGGATTTTTGAATTGATAGTCCCGGACGATCCTGCGATCATCCAGGATGATGTGATCATATCAATCATGCCTTAATTGGTTTCCATAATTACTAGATTAATTTAGGCATAATTGTGTTAAATCATCCAGGCTGATGTAATGGATCGGCCTAGCCTATGTCCAAAAATAATTCTTACCTAAATAGATCTGGCGGCCGATTCTTTCTCATTTGATCCTATCATCCTGGCCGATATAAGTATCATCCAGGACGATGTGCTTAATGACGGCTACCTTAACCAAGATGCCCTAATTAGGGCTTATATTTTTAGTCAGATCATCCTGGCCGATATGAACATCATCCAGGATGATTAATTCAAAATAGAAAATAATAGAAAAACCCTCAAGTGTGTATGTGCAAGGTTACTTAGCATCAGAATCCACTTTTATAATTGACTCAAGAAAGAAAATATTACAAACTGACTCAAACTAAATCTACCCAATCTTGAGCTTGCTTGAGTTACATTCGATCTTGTGGACCTGAAAATTTAGTATGCAAAGCAGTCGCAGACAATTATGAATATTTGCTATTATCAAAAGTCTAATCCATAAACTTAGATTTGCAACAGTAGCTTGTAGGAAACAATTTTACATAATAACTTTTATCACATAGCTGACTAATACTTAGAAGGTTATGCTTTAAGCCTTCTACCAACAAAACATTTTCTATAAACAAGTTTTTGAGATTTCTAATCATACATGCCCCTACCACTTTCCTTGTGGTGTTATCTCCAAGTGTATTGTCTCCACTCCTGACTTCCAGCGATATGAATTATGCAGTATCTCCAATCATATGCTTTGAGCAAAGGCTGTCCAGGTACCATATGCTCTCACGAGGCCTTGTGTGAGAGCGATCCTACAAAAGCATCAAACATTAGAACTAGAAACCCAAATAAGTTTAGGTTCACCTTTTTACAACTTATAAATAGATGCATGTATGATATGTCTAGATTTATGCATCTTAGGTTTGAAAGTTCGTTAGGGATGTTAAGCCCTATTAACTTAGTCCCAAGCTAACCAAGAGGGGGGTGATTTGGTATTTTAAAAAATTTCTTTTCACAAAGAGCAAAAACACATAAACTAAAATCACACCACATGAAAAATAAATACGAAAATAAAAGTGCGGAAGCAAGAAACAAGAACACAGAAATTTATAGTGGTTCGGTCAACTCGACCTACGTCCACTCCTTGGAGGCACCCTCCAAGTATTGTACTACAAATGTGACTCTCCTTTAGCCCCCACGACTAGGCGGATAAGCCCTCATAAAGAACCTCTTTTTGCCACCCGGCAAGGCAGAGAACCTATCTCCTTTTGCTTTCTCCTGAAGCTGGCAGAGAACCACAACCAGATGCTGACTCCTTACCTCTACCGACCCTTCCACGGATGAGAAACTCTAGACGAAGAAGAAGCAGAGCGATCCTTGAAGCAACCCTTGTGAATCCCCTCACAAGCTCCCCCTTACAAGATCCTCTCTCTCCCTCTCTCTCTTTCTCTCCTCAAGGCCTTCTCAGGTCAAGGCAGTAGCCAAAAGATTTTTCAAAACGTTGAACAAGAGCTCTTAAATAGAAGAGTTTCAAAGGAGCTCATTAATTGCAAGTTGCCGACAATATCGTCCAGGCCGATATGGACATCGGCCTGGCCGATCAGTACAAAACTCAGAAGATCGGCCAAAGCATCGCCCTGAATGCAAATTTAGACGATTTAAAATTGGCTTGATCGTCCAGGCCAATCTCATGATCAACCCGGCCGATCA
>NW_021319238.1:183286-195049 GCF_001605985.2 Dendrobium catenatum | reverse complement strand
ACCTACGTCCACTCCTTGGAGGCACCCTCCAAGTATTGCACTACAAACGTGACTCTCCTTTAGCCCCCACGGCTAGGCGGAAAAGCCCTCACAAATAACCTCTTTTGTCCACCCCAGCAAGGCAGAGAACCTATCTTCTTTTGCTTCCTCTTGAAGCTGGCAGAGAACCACAACTAGATGCTGACTCCTTACCTCTACCGACCCTTCCACGGATGAGAAACTCTAGACGAAGAAGAAGCAGAGCGATCCTTGAAGCAACCCTTGTGAATACCCTCACAAGCCCCTCACATGATCCTCTCTCTCTCCCTCTCTCTCTCTTTTTCTCCTCAAGGCCTTCTCAGGTTAAGGCAGCAGCGAAAAGGTTTTTCAGAACGTTGAACAAGAGCTCTTAAATAGAAGACCTTCAAAGGAGCTCATTAATTGCAAGTTGCCGACAATATCATCCAGGCCGATATGGACATCAGCCAGCCGATCAGTACAAAACTCAGAAGATCGGCCAGAGCATCGTCTTGAATACAAACTTGGACGATTTAAAATTGGCTTGATCGTCCATGCTGATCTCACGATCGCCCCGGCCAATCAGTTCAAATCAGAGGAAAATCGTCCAGAGCATCGCCCTGAATTCGAGCTGGCCAATATTTTTAAACCATAAGTAACTAAGGTTTTTGAATAGATCGTCCTAGCCGATCCTGCGATTGTCCCGGACAATATGATCGTATCAATCATCCTTAATTTGTTTTCTTTATTCCCTGATCAATTAAGGCATAATTTGTGAATATCGTACAGGCCGATCAATGATCGTCCTAGTCGATTATTTAAAAATATAGTATACCTTAATTATCTATGGCGGCAACTTCTTTATTTTTTGAGCTTATCGTCGTGGCTGATACATGTATCGTCCAGGCCGATATGTTAATGACGGCTTCCATAATTAAGAATCCATATTGAGACTTTCTGTTTTAAGCATGATCGTCCAGGATGATGTAAATATCGTCCTGGCCGATATGAGTAAAAATAGAAATTCTAAATCTCTCAAGTGTGTGTGTGTGTAGGGTTACTTAGCATCAGTCTCTTTGACCATTACAAATAGACTCAAGAAGAGAAAAAACAAAGTACAGACTGACTCAACCCTAAACCTATGCAATCTTGAACTGGCTTCGTTTGTTCGTCCGATCTTTGATTCCTGAAAAGTTAAAAGCAACAAGCAGTCCAAGAGAATCAACAGTGTTTGTCAATCATCAAAATATAAGTCATGAAAATAGATTTGCAATAAGGTTTCCACACCAAATGAGTTTTCTTCTTCAATGTATAGGTGTGAGCTATATGTCCAATCATTCCACAATTATGTCATTGGACTCTTGGAAAAGGATTTCTTATTCTTCTATAGTTTTTCTATCTATTTATGGATTGCATAAATTAAGGATACAAAATAGGATTGGTGAAATCTTCAAGTCTTGGTGGTATCCTATTATCCTCAAGAGCTTCTTTTTTCAATTTATAAAATGAATTCATATCTTTCATGATACGATTTGTATAATTTACTCGAAACATCTTGCTCTAAAATTTATCCTTAATTTTTTATTTCTTTTTGAAGTTCTGCATAGCATGATTTTAAACTTTCATGGTTCTTATTCAAATCGTTAAACTCATCTAACAATTTCATGTAGTTGTTATCAATGAAAGCATGGTCTTTCCTAAGGATCTCTTTTTTTCTCTTTGTAGTTCCTGAAATTCTTAGTTCAGACTAGCATACATTTTCTTTAACTTTCTATATGCATCATGTATTTATTCAGAGACATAAGAAATTAATTATAAAATAAGTTACATACCTCTTCTTGATCTAACTGATCAAGATTATCTACCATTAAGTATATATTAGTGACTTCCTCTTCCTTTTCAGTCTCTAATAAGTGAAACTGAGTCCGCCTAGAAAGCTCTTTGGAATTTCTTCTTGTCCTTCTTCACAATTAGTTTCTCCTCTACCTTCTCCTTACTAGGAGAGGCTTTGAGTTTTGCGCAATCTTACTTAATATATCCAGATTTCCTACACTCATAACAAATAACATCATTTGAAACCTTAATATTTCTATTAAATTTACCTTATTTTCATTGCTGGCGTCTCTTTTGCTTTCTCTTCAGAAAGCTTCCAAATTGTCTAGTCATTAGTACGATGTCGTCTTCATCCTCAGGTTGTGAGAGATCACTTTCTGACTCATCTACTTTCAGTGCTATATTCTTCTCCCTTCGTGGTTCACCTACATCAATCTTTCTTTGACTCACCCCATGCTCGAAAGCAATTAGTGATCCAAGAATATTATCAATAGAGTAAATGTTTAAATCTTTAAACTCTGTAATTGCAATTATTTTAGCATCATAAGCAGTAGATAAGCAACAAAGTATTTTATTAACTATTTATGTATTCGTTAATTCCCTACCTAATGCATGTAAAGAGGTGACTATTTGTGTGAATCTTATGTACATGTCAAAAATGGATTCATTGGGTTTCATGTGAAACAGTTCATAGTCATGCAACAAGATATTGAGTATGGATTGTTTAACTTTATTAGTCCCCTCATAAGTTATACAAAGTCTTTCCCATATATCCTTTCCACTCTTACAAGTGGAAACCCGCATGTAATCTTCAGAATTAAGAGCACAAAAGAAACTATTCAAGCATTTGGCATAAAGTTATGCTAAGTCACGTTCTTCTACTGTCTAGTCTGTAAAGGGTGTTTCAACTCTAACTCCGTCAACTAATCTAGTTGGTTTTGTATACCCTTCATGAACTAAGATCCACATACGATAGTCAAGTGACTGTAAAAATGTAGACATGCATATTTTCTAAAAATCAAAAGAAATATTATTGAACAATGGAGGTGTAGTTATAGAGTAACCCTTAGGTGTGTTTCAGTTTCTAAATATAGCCATGATAGTTAATCAAAGAGTAGTCTAAACTTATGATTTTGAAACTAATTTATGATACCACTTGTTGAAACTTATTAAATATGAATTAGGTTATTAGACATAAGCTTATGTCCCAGCGGCTAACCAAGAGGGGGAGTGAATTGGTAATTTAAAATTTTCCTATTTATAATTTTAAACCAATTCAAACTTTTTAATAAAATTTTCTGAATAGATTTTTCAACCACAAATCAAATAGAAATAGTAAAGTAAAAAATAGTAGAAAATTAAAAAGACACAAGATTTATAGTGGTTCAATCAAATACGACCTACATCTACTCCCTGAAGTCTTCTACTTTAGGTATTGCACTATTACAACTTGGTGTCTCTCCTTTTGCCCCTACAGTAAGGCGGAGAAGCCTTTCTAAAAACTCTCTTCCACCACTACCTGGTGCGGCAGAGAACTGTCATCCTTTTACACCTTCCAAGAGTAGGCAGAGTACCTCCTGCTGTTCACACACTCTCTAAGTATAGGCATAGATCCTTCCCACTGGTCACACTCTCCAAGTGTAGGCAGAAAACCCTTCATCTATTCACACTTCTCCAAGTCTAGGCAGAGAACCCTCCCACTATTCACACTCCTCAAGTGTTAATAGAGAATTAGATCTCCTTAACAAGATCTTCTCACAAGAAATCTGGAATGACAAGAGAAAAGAGTGAAGTAATCACAATTCACAAACGAAGATCCTTACCTTTGTGTACCAAGTGAACCCTTCACATTCTAGTAGTAAAAAATGTCCTTCAAACACTCTCTCATACTCTCTCCTTCAATCTCTCTTAAGTTTGCATGAAGACCAATTGATAAAAAGATTACAAGACAGTTTTAAGTGGACCTTTTATAAGAAAGACACAAAAAATCATCCAAAAATTATAATTTTTCAGATCTGTATGTACTTGATATTTCCGTACGATCAAAATTCATACATACAAAGAGTAAAAACTATTACGTACAAGCTCCATGTGCATTGGTATGAAATGACTTCCTATCCAATCATTGCCCCGTACGAACATAGTTTATTCGGTATGAATAGTTATTTCTAAGCTTCGTTGAAACAAAACTGCAGGACGGTCCATATATTTAAGGAATGATGCAACCCATGACCCAAGCTTAAGATTTTGATGATGACAAATAATAATTGTCTTGAAATTCATTGAATATTATTTGCTATTATTCGTGACTACTAACATTTCAGGAAGATCAAAAGCTACTCAGGACGACAGGAAGACTCAAGGAAGGGTAGATTAGGAGTAAGAGTCTGAAATGTATTTTCTTTTTTATCTCATTTTTATTTTCTTGAGTCTGACCACAAAATGCATAAAAGCTCGAGCAACCATGAACACACACAGGGGAAGAGGTTTTAAATGTAGAATGTAATAGAATTTCTTCTCTGTAGATCGTACTGTACGATGCTAATTTGTACAGTACGATCTGAGGGTTGTAGTACGATTCTATGAATAGCTCGTACCGTACGACATTATATCGTACTGTACGATATGTTCAAATCCAAAACCCTAGCTGTTGTTTAACTTAAGTAAGTAATTTTCCGCTGTTCGTGCTGTACGAATATGTTCATATTGTACGATTATTTTTAAATACTTACTTAACTTAACTTGTGATTAGTGTAAGAAGTACGGGCTTAATTATAATTTGAACATCGTATTGTACGAACCCATTCGTACAATAGGATGAACAGAGATGAATTATAATCGTCCCGGATATCATCCCGTATAATAAGTTATTTTTGTTTGATCGTACTGTACGATGTACATCGTACCATACAATGAACAGAGATGATGTTTCATTGTCCCGACTATCATTTTGTATGAACTGTGTTGTCATGGATCATACCGTACGATTTAGTATCGTATTGTACGAACATTTTTGAACTATTCGTACCATGTCGTACTAGGAAGAAGTCTATTTATAAGGATCATACTGTACAATTATATAACCGTATTGTACGATAGTAATGGCTACTTTGAGATTTGAGGGATTTTGGAGCCCGTTTTATGGGTAAAAACTTGTCATGTTTTGATGTGTGAATCAAGAGAGGAGAACGTGGATAGAGAGGGATTCCAAGGGAGAGAGCTGTAGAGAAGTTCTTTAGGGTTTGAGAGAGGAAGAAGAAGGTGAGCGTTGTGAGGGAGATTACACGGTTTCTCCGAACTTGCTGCATCTTTCTCCTCCTGTAGCCCTAGAAGAATTTGAGGGAGGTTCTCCAAGGGAAAGGCTCGTCTACATCCGTGACTTCGAGGTACTCTACCTTCTCCAGGAGGGAGAAAAATGAGAAGGTTCTCTGCCGTCTCCAGGAGGGTGAAAACAGAGTTTGGCACTCCGCCACGCCGGGTTGGAGAAAGGGAGGTTTGTAAAGGTTTCTCCGTCGTGCCAAGGGTGGCAAATGGAAAACTATAGTTGGTAGTGAAAATCTCGGAGCGGAGGACTCCGGGGAGTGGATGTAGGTCATATTTTGACCGAACCACTATAAAAATCTTGGTGTGTTTTTTCCTTACTGCTTTTCATTACTGCGTGCCTTTTTAAGTTCAAAATATTTGCCTTGGAAAATCTAAAAAAAGGTTGTTTAATTTTTCATATTAAAATTCTAAAAACAACAAAAAAATTTAGAACTTCTACTTAGGTTTTAATTATTGTCAAAAAAGGTTTTCACAATTCACCCCCCTCTTGTCCATCTAGTAATTTCAATTGGTATAAGAGGCTACTTTTAAAAATAGTATTTTTTAAAATCTTGAAAGAAAATGATCATGTCAAGCTTTGGTAATCGTAACACTGCGGAGGGTTATTCAATAACCCGTCCATCACTTTTTGATAACATTCCGTTTGATTTTTGGAAAATTAGAATGTCTACATTTTTGCAATCTATAGATTACCGCATGTGGATGTTAGTGAATGATGGATAAGTTGCACTTGTTAAAACTGTGAATGGAGTGAAAACTCCATTACCCTTCAATGAATGGAGCAATGAGGATAGGGAATTAGCCCAACTGAATGCTAAGTGCTTAAATTATTTTTTCTGTGCATTGAAGTCTGAGGACTATATGAGAGTGTCTACCTGTGTTTCTGGTAAGGAGATTTGGGATAGACTATGTATTACATACGAAGGAACTAACGAAGTAAAACAGTATAGGCTTAACATTCTACTTCATGATTATGACTCTTCCGTATGAAACCTAACGAAACAATTTCTGACATGTATACTAGGTTCACCCAAATCGTGACATCCTTGCATGCATTAGGTAGAGAGATTTCAAATTCAGAAAAAGTAAATAAAATTCTTAGATGCTTACCTAGTTCCTATGATATTAAGATAACTGCTATCACTGAGTCTAAAGACCTTAATATTTATTCTATTGATAACCTCCTTGGGTCACTCATTGCATACGAGCAAGGAGTGAGCCAAAGGCAAAGTGATGCAGGTGAAAAGAAAAAGGAGCGAACGGTGGCATTAAAAGCTAGTAACTCAGAAAGTCAAAGCTCTGCAGGGGAGGAAGAGGATGAGATAGCACTGATGACCCAACAGTTCAAAAATTTTCTGAAGAGAAAATAGAAGCGTCATCAGAACAGCTAGAATAAAGGTAAGAGCTCAAGGTCCAATAAGGTTTCATCTGATACAATTTATTTTGAGTGAAGGAAGCCAGGTCACCTTCGAGCCGATTGCCCCAATTTGAAGAGCAAACCAGCTAAGGAGAAAAGTGATTAGAAAGCCAAATACAAGAAAGGAAAGGTGAAGACACAAAAAGCTTTTTGGGCCAACTCTGCCTCAGAATCGTCAGAAGAAGAAGCAGAGGAGGAGGTAACAAACTTGTGTCTTATGGCTATTGATAACCTTGATCCATCAGTTCAAGATGAGGTATGTCAACTTTCATATGAAGAATTATTGCTTATTTCTGAGAATATTCATGACTCGTATAGAAAACTGAAAAAGATGCATGCTAAGCTTAATGTTGAATTTAGTTCTTTACAAATTGAGCATGCTAACTTAGTTAAAGAAAATTCTGATTTAGATAGCGATCATATGTCACTTCTTGATGAGTTTGATGCATTAAAAAAGAAGCATGTTGAATTAGCTGAAGAGCATGAATCCTTGAAAACCACTCATATTGAACTAGAGAAGCTTTTAAGATATTAGACAAACTAGCATTAGAAGTAGAGCACAATGAGCATAAATTGAAATGGGAAGTCATTGGATTGACAGCCCAAAATAAAACATTCAATGAAAGAATTAAAGAACTGGAAAAAGGAATTGCATCACCCACATTAGACCATCCTAGCAAACTCCCAACACAGCATGCATCACACAACTTTAGGAAAAGGCACTATCACCCACATAGATTAGTAAACCCATTTTCTGGTGTTAGGTTCTTCTCTTGTGGCATGCTAGGTCACATAGCCCGCAAATGCACAGTGCGTCGTAGGACACACTTAGTATGGAGACCTAAACTGCATCCATCACAGCATAGCATGCATACATCTCATTCATGCGAGCATAAGGAGGAACCCAAACTCACTTGGGTTCCAAAATCTAACCTTTGAATGAAATTGTAGGGATGTTCTCACAAAAGTCCTAGTGAGAGCATGTGGCACCTGGATAGTGGCTGCTCGTGACACATGACTAGAGATATGAAGAAGTTCATCCTACTGGAGACCAAAACTGGAGGCAAAGTAATGTTGGGAGACAACACTACCAGGAAGGTGATAGGCTCAGGTATTGTTGGTAATGCTAAAAATTTTTTAATTGAAAATGTCTTATTAGTTGATGGTTTGAAACATAATTTACTTAGCATTAGTCAACTGTGTGACAAAGGTTTTGATGTTAAATTTGAAAGTTCATTAGAGATGTTAAGCCCTATGAACTTAGTCCCAAGCTAACCAAGAGAGGGGGGGGTGAATTGGTATTTAAAAAATTTCTTTTCACAAAGAGAAAAAACACATAAACCAAAATCACACCACGTGAAAAATAAATGCAGAAAAAAAAGTGTGGAAGCAAGAAACAAGAACACAGAAATTTATAGTGGTTCGGTCAACTCGACCTAAGCCCACTCCTTGGAGGCACCCACCAAGTATTGCACTACAAACGTGACTCTCCTTTAGCCCCCACGGCTAGGTGGAGAAGCCCTCACAAAGAACCTCTTTTTGCCACCCCGGCAAGGCAGAGAACCTATCTCCTTTTGCTTCCTCCTAAAACTGGAAGAGAATAACAACCAGATGCTGACTCCTTACCTCTACCGACTCTTCCATGGACGAGAAACTCTAGACGAAGAAGAAGCAGAGCGATCCTTGAAGCAACCCTTGTGAATCCCCTCACAAGCTCCCCCTCACAAGATCCTCTCTCTCTCTCTCTCCCTCTCTCTCTTTCTCTCCTCAAGGCCTTCTCAGGTCAAGGCAGCAACCAAAAGGTTTTTAAAAATATTTAACAAGAGCTCTTAAATAGAAGAGTTTCAAAGGAGCTCATTAATTGCAAGTTGCCGACAATATCGTCCAGTCCGATATGGACATCGGCCTGGCCGATCAGTACAAAACTCAGAAGATCGGCCAGAGCATCGCCCTGAATGCAAACTTGGACAATTTAAAATTGGTTTGATCGTCCAGGCCAATCTCATGATCATCTCGGCTGATCAGTTCAAATCAGAGGAAAATTGTCCAGAGCATCACCCTTAATTCGAGCTGGCCGATATTTATCGTCCTGAAGTAACTAAGGTTTTTGAATAGATTGTCCTGGTCAATCCTATGATCGTCCAGGACGATATGATCGTATCAATCATTTTTAATTACTCCCTTGATTCCCTGATCAATTAAGGCATAATTTCTGAATATCGTCCAGGCCGATCAATGATCGTCCTGGCCAATTATTTAAAAATACAGTATACCTTAATTGTCTATGGCGACAAGTTCTTTCTATTTTGAGTGTATCATCATGGTCGATACAAATATCATCCAGCATGATCTGTTAATGACGGCTGCCTTAATTAAGAATATATATTTAGACTTTCTGTTTTAAGCCTGATCGTCCAGGACGATGTAAATATTGTCCTTGCCGATATGAGTAAAAACAGAAATTCTAAATCTCTCAAGTGTTTGTGTGTAGGGTTACTTAGCATCAGTCTCTTTGACCATTACAAATTGACTCAAGAAGAGAAAAAACAAAGTACAGAGTGACTCAACCCTAAACCTACGCATTCTTGAACTAGCTTCGTTTGTTCGTACGATCTTCGATTCCTAAAAAGTTAGAAGCAACAAGCAGTCCAAGAGAATCAACAATTTTTGTCAATCATCAAAATATAAGTCATGAAAATAGATTTGCAATAATCTCCCCCTTTTTGATGATGGCAAACACAAGTAGGAAAAACTCAGAGAAGAGAAAAAAAAATAGTTCACTAGAAATTCAAAGTTACAAACACATACCATTTTTCCTAACACAACCTACTCCCCCTTTTGTCATCATAAAAAGAGGGTCCTAGACACACAAAAGAAAAAGAAAACAACAAAACAGAAACTAAAACAACCTACAAGACAAACTACATAAAATAGAAAACAGACAACATAATACACATACTAGAAAAATGAGGGACCCTGATCAACAGATGAAGGTGGTGGAGGTTGGTGCTGAAAGTAGCTGTTAAGCGTAGTAAACTTAGCATTGAACCAGGCGATGTCCTGGTCATGCTGCTGGTGGTGGTGGGTGATGTAGCTGTCAAATCGGGCTAAATCCTCTGTGCGGTGCTGCTAGTAGCGGGCAATGTCCTTAGAGTGTTGCTGCTCCTGTGCAGCAACGTAAGCGTCAAAGCGGGTCTCACATCGATCAAGCCTCTCTATCAACTGATCAACCGGTGAGTGAGTACTGTGAAGGGTACTGAAGGAACTATTTGAGTATAAGGGAGTTGGGAGGTTAGGAGGAATATGATACTGAAGTTGGTATTTGGTTTCAAGGACATAGGCTATGATGCGTCCTAAGGCTAGATTGGGTTTCCTCTTATGACCTGGATCGCGGATTGTGGTTAAGTGATCAATGTATCGAAAAATTAAGTTTGCAGTATTAAATTCTCTACGATCCATGATGTAGAAAGTATTGAGGGAAAGCAGAGGGGTGATGTGGATTCGGTCACCGGCTTTTGGAATTATGGAGGTGCGAAGGACATGTTGGATTATCTTAGCATCTTTGACTAAAGAGCTAGTCTCTCCAACATGAAAAGGTGCATTGGTCTGGCGAAGGAAGTGATTCACCGTGGACTAGTCAAGGTCAGGATCTGAAGCAATTAAGTGCAGCTTATTCTCGGTGGTGGATAGCTGTAACAGTTCAACACAGTCTTGATATGTGATTTCGATAGGGCGTCTATTCACATAGGAGGTCAGGGCTGTGAAGGTAGGGTTAATGCGAAGGTTTGAAAATAATTTTCGAAGAAACTCTGTATTAAAGGGAAAAGCAAGAGATAGAATGAAACAAAGGGAGGTGTGAGCAAAAAGATCCATTACCGAGTATGAGGTGTGGGCAGGATTGATGATTCTGGAGACAGTTATCTCACACTCTTTGTATCGATGGTAGGCGGCTTCATCTTCTGCCTCTTTGAAATGTGGGTCAATCCTAGCCTTGAAGAACTCCCAGAAGTTTGTCGAACACGTTTCCCACCAGCCATAGAAGAGAGTTAGCAAGGAGACACAAGAGGAAAAGGGATGAGGTGAAAAATATGGCTGGATCGGCCAGAATTTAAAGAAACAATCATATCATCCAGACCGATCGCAGAATCATCCAGGCCAATATGGCTCAATAATTACGTGCAGGCTGATTGGTCAAAAAGGCGGTCCGATCGTCTGGGCCGATCAAATATCGACCAGGAAGATTAGACATAGGCGATCGTCTCGAGGAGACAATCCGGACGACCGTTGAAAAAGCAGATCGTCCGGGCAGATTAGGTGTATCATCCAGGACGATGCACAATAATTGATCGTACCGGCCAAAGTTAAAATGTTTTAAATCTCTGCCACGTGTATCGTCCAGGACAAACAGTATATCGGCAAGGCCGATTGTCCAATAATGAATCTTCCGGGGCCGATTTTAAGGATTTAAACGTGTTGACACATGGATCATCCAGGACGATCCAGTGTATCGGCCAGGACGATGCACATAAAATGCATCGGCCAGACGAAATATTATATCGGCCAGGACTATCATCATGGTTGCAATAGAGTTTGATCATATCGTCCAGGATGATATGGTATTGTCCAGGATGATGAGTTACAGTAAGCACAGAAAAGGTCAGCAGACGGAATTTGAAGAGATTTTGTCTAATCGTCCAAGACGATACAGGTATCGACCAGGATGATGTGACTAGAATTTGAAACCAAGGAAAAGATGATGATGATCAAGGCCCTCAAAAATAAAACAAAATAAAAGCAGACTAAAACACATTAATAGAAAGCTTAAAACAACGAAAATAAATAAAAAAAATGAATATTTTTGAATTTTAATTTTTCTACATTTTTTTTGTTTTATCAAGATGTCATATGAGAAGTTCTCAAATAAATAAACTTTAGAGTTTCACTAGATCAAGGAGTTTAGCCAATCCTAATCAGACAAAGGTAAAATATCCGATTCTGTTAACCCTAGATCAAACATCCTTCTGGGTACAAATTTTCTTATGAAAAACAAAAGACCTAACTCAGAATACCTTAAAAGAATAAAAAGAAGATCTCTTCAAAACTTATTTACAAAAAAAAAATCTCATAAATAATAAAACAAAGTAATTTATCTCAATCATGGAATTTGAAATCAAGCCTTTGAAATCATCAAA